>NW_006408576.1:14801670-14839254 GCF_000296735.1 Chrysochloris asiatica
TATTCCCATCACTTATAGGCAGAAGATGGACATACAAGCTTTCTATAGTAATATTTCTGGCTATTCCTTTCTCTCCCTCTCAAGTGTCTATTTTATAATGGTATGCAAGAGAAACCAAGATTCAAAAGATAGCCAAGCATTTTAACATTATCTCCCCCCTTTTATTCATTCATTCCATGCCTCAATCCCTGTATCCCAAGCCCTCTTGTTCCAAGGTTGTACATACATAATTATTTATCTCTGTCCTACTTAGCTCATGTAAACCTGCCTAATTGTTCTCCTATCCACCTTGTTCTTCCATTCCCCACCCCCTTGTTATGCATTGCCTCCCTCCCCAGCACCCAAACTATCCTATTTCTATTCCCTACACTGTGCTCCATCTTGTCCGATGTGCTGTTGCAAAATATTTTTTCCCATTCTGTGGGTTCCCTTTTTATTCTTTGACTGAAGTCTTTTGAAGTACAAACATTTTTAATTTTTAGTATGTCCCAATCATTTATTTTGTCTACTTTTGTTTATGTAGATTTCAAAATGTTTGGTAGTCTCTGTATGCCCTGAATTAGAGCTCTCACATTTGTCCCTATTTTTTCATTGATGGCCTTTGTAATTCTGGGATTCACATTTAGGTCTAATCCATGTTGAGTTGGTTTTTGTATGAGGTGTGAGGTAAAGGTCTCCTTTCAATCTTTTGCATATTGCTTTCCAGTTCTGCCAGCACCATCTGTTGAAGACTATCACCTCCCCTTGTGATATATTTAGGCACTTTGTCAAAAATCAGCTGGCTGTATGTGGATGGGTTAACTTCTGGATTCTCGATTCTGTTCCATTGATCAGTGTATCTTTCACTGTACCTGTACCAAGCTGTTTTGACCACTATAGCAGTGTAATAAATTTTGAAACTAGGGAGTGAGAGGTTTCCAACCTTATTCTTCTTCTTAAACAGTGTTTTGCTTATCCTGGGTCTCTTTCCTTTCTACATAAAGTTTTAATAGTTTTTTCCATGTCTTTGAAGAATGTTATTTGAATCTGGATTGGGATTGCATTATATGTGTAAATTGCTTTGGGCAATATCCACATTTTCACAACGTTAAGTTTTCCTATCCAGGAGCATGGTACACGCTTCCATTTTTGTAGGTTTCTTCTGGTTTCTTGTAGTAGTGTTTTGTAGTTTTCTCTGTATAGGTACTTTGTTTCTCTGGTTACATTTATTCCAAGGTATTTCATCCTTTGGGTGGCTATTGTAAATGGTATTTCTTTCCTAATGTCTTTTTCAGTGCTATCATTATTGGTATAGAGGAATCCTGACTTCTTCCTTGTTTTTCTCAACTCCATTGTAAAGTGTTTTGAAGCATTTTATAGTCATTTTTCTGAATTCCTTCTCAGGCATTTCCAAGGCCTGCCCTCCTTCAAGAATGAAGTCCAAATCTACCTTTTAATTAATTTTGCACACAACTTCTTGTTGTGTGCCAGTTGAGTTAATTTTGACTCCTAGAGACCCTATAGGACAAAGTAGACTTGCATCATAGGGTTTTCTAGGCAGTAATCTATAAGGGAGGATATTGTCAGACTATTTAGGGAAGCCATGATGGGTTTGAACTATGGTGAGAAATAACTCTTAAGACTTGATCTTCAGGAATTTGGGGAGGGGCAGGAAGTTACTGGCTAGTGTAACAATAGAATGTCATGGGGGAAGGGTAAGGAACTTGTTCATCTTGGACCTAAGAGAGCAGACGTGAAACTCAAACTTGGACTGGAGGGTTCCACTGTCATAAAAAAGCTCCCCTGTATGGGTTGTGGTACAAAAAGAAGGGCTGGGGCTGCCACAAGCAGCACTAGGAGAAGGAGAGAGGCAGCACCTGCCAGGCAGGAAGTGGAGGGTGCAGTATATGGAAGAAAGGATGGGGCCTGGGAACTCATGCAGGCTGTTGGAGTAGCTTTAGCTGCTGTTTCAATTCTTGGACAATTCCTGGGAATGAGAAAAGAAGTTGTCTGCCTGCAGTTTGTGACCTATAGGATCATTTTATGCCAATTCCTCCCGGGCATCCTGTGTCTGCAGGGAGTAAAAAGGCAGCAAGCAAGAGTTATGTGATTTCTACATAACAGCCTGAACCTAGTCTTTAGAACCTAACAATGATAAGTGGATAAGGAAAGAGTTGTTGTTGTTGTTAGGCGCTGTCAAGTTGGTACCACATAGAAGAAAATACTGTTCAGTCCTGTGCCAATCTCACAATCAATGCTATGCTTGTGCCTGTTCTTGCTGCCACTGTGCCAATCCATCTTGTTGGGAGTCTTCCTCTTTTTCACTGATCCTTCACTTTACCAAGCATGGATGTTTCTCTCCAGTGACTGGTCCCTCCTGATAATATGTCCAAAGTAGGAGATACAAAGTCTGGCCATCTGGCTTCTAAGAAATATTCTGGCTGTACTTCTTCTGTATAAGAGAAGATAAAATAGGTCCCCGGGTGGTGAAAGCAATTAATTGTCATCTTTTAACAGAAATCCTGGCATGGCACTATAGTGCCAGTCCAGGAAAAGTACAGGAGTGCTGACCACAAGGTCAGCAGTTCAAACCCACCAGACATTCCTCAGAAACTCTATACAGTATCATTATGAGTTGAAATCTACTCAGTGGCACTTAATAACAACAAGATTAACAGAAACATTGATGTTTCAAAATTACCCAAAGGTGATACAAAAGGAAGACATGGCATTATTGTTAGTAGCTGTATTTGAATTAGCCCCCTACTCACAGAGAGCCATAAAGAATACAGCCAAGATAAACCTATGGAGTAGGTCTGCTTTGTAACACATAGGATGTTCATGAATCTGAATTAACTGTGTAGCAAACAGTTTGGTTTACAGAAAAAAAGATCCATTTCTTCTATTTCTTTCTCTGACTTTTCCAGCCTAGAAAATAGTGCTCAGGATCTCATGGTTAGTTAGGAATGAACAGCATGAATTAGATGTGCTGGGAGTAATTGAACAGCTTCAGGAAAGCAAAATTCACTGAAATATTTTTTCCTGGCCTTCACTCTCCAACCACCCAAGGC
Source organism: Chrysochloris asiatica (assembly GCF_000296735.1). Lineage (NCBI taxonomy): Eukaryota > Metazoa > Chordata > Mammalia > Afrosoricida > Chrysochloridae > Chrysochloris > Chrysochloris asiatica. Next base: position 14,804,721 of record NW_006408576.1, read on the forward strand.
TTTGACTAATGTGATTTTGGAAGAGACTCTTATTTTGCAGTCCAAAGCACTGGAATTAAAAAATGCATACAATTGAAGTGGTGGCTTTCCCCCACTCTCTTTGTCAGAAGACTCCACTTTAAAAACTTACATATGTTTCATTTTATTGTTTTACATGCAAAAAAAAAAAAAGGGAATTTGAACTCATGGTATTATTATAATTATACATCAAGAAAGCGCAACTCAGAAACCTATTTCTGTACACATATTAAACCAATTTGCTCACTGACAGTTCCTGACCAATGGGCTTCCAAAGTTGCTCAGAGACATCCAAATTGGCAAAGAAGAAACAAAGCCTTCCTTATTTCCAGATTACATGATCCTATACATAGAAAACCCCAAAGATTCAGCAAGAAAATTATTGGAACTCATTTAAAGATTCAGCAGAGTGGCAGAGTTAAAATTCAACATAAAAAATCAGTCAGATTCCTTTACCATAATAAAGAGAGTTCTAAAAAGGAAGTCAGGAAAGCAATACCATTTACAAAAGCTGCCTAATAGATGAAATATTAAGGAATAAACTAAATCAGAAAAACAAAAGAACTATATAAAGAAAAATACAAATTACTACAAAAATCAAAACAAGCTTACAAAATAAGAAGACTATACCATGCTCATAGATACTAAGGTTTAGCATTGTGAAAATGTCAACATGACACAAAGTAATCTATAGATGTAATGCATTCCCAATCCAGATTTCAACATCACCGTTTAAAAAGTAGAAAAACTGATGACTAACTTCATATGGAAAAGAAAAGACACCTTGTATAAGCAAAGCACTACTTAAGAAGAACAGAGGTGGAGATCTGTCACTTCCAAAATCTTGAAGCTGCTACACAGCTCAAGTGGTCAGAAGAGCCTGGTACTGGTACCATGAAAGAAACACAGATCAATGTAACAGACTTGAGAACTCAGAATTGAATCATCCACATATAGTCATCTGATATTCGACAAAGGGCAAAAACATAATAAATAGGTAAGAGATAGTATCTTCAACAAATGGTACTGGAAAAACTGGCAATACATTTTCAGAAAAATGAAATAAGTCCCATATCTCAGACCATATATAATAGCAAACTCAACCTGGATTAAATGTAAAGACAAATGTAAAGCATAGAATTATAAAGATCATCAATGAAAAAATAGGGGCAAATTGAGGGGATCATACATAAATACAGTATCAAATCGACAATTTGATACTATAATTATGATATAAATATAGTATTAAATGGTAGAAGACAAAATAAATGACTGGGACCTCCCCAAAATTAGAACTTTTTGTACATCAAAAGAGTAAAAAGAGAGCCCACAGTCTAGAAAATTTTTTTGCAATGACATATCATATATGGGACTAATGACTGAAACTTATGGAAAATGACAACACTTTTACAAAATAAATAAATAAATAACCCAATTAAAAACGATCAGGGGATATGAAAAGATACTTTGGCAGAATAAGACATTCAGATGTCCAAGAAACATATGAAAAAATGTTTGTGATCATTAGCCATTGTGGTTGTTGGTGTTTGGTGCTGTTGAGAATGTACCAAATCATAGTGACCTTATTCACAACAGAATGAAACAATGCCTAGTCCTGTACCAACCTCACAATTGTTGTTACAGTTGAGCCTGTTGCTGCTATTACTGCGCCACCACATCACATTGGGGGGTCTTCCTCTTTTTTGCTAACCTCCCATTTTAATGCATGATGTCATACTCCAGGAATTGGTCCCTCCTGATAATATGTATGAAGTATGAGAGACAAAGTCTGGCCATCCTGGCTTCTAAGGAACATTCTGACTGTACTGCTTCAAACACAGATTTGTTTTTTCTTTGGCAGTCCATGGTGCTTTTAGTATTCTCCTCCAACATCTTAACACCAATACATAATTTACTACAGTCTTCTTTATTCATTGTCCAGCTTTCACAGGCATATGAAGTTATTGCAAATACCATGGCTGGGGTTAGGCACAGCTTAGTCCTCAAACTGACATCTTTTCTCTTCAACACTTTAAAGAGGTCTAGTGCAGCAGATTTGCCTAATGCAATACCTCATTTGATTTTTTTGGCTGCTGCTTCCATGAGTGTTGATAGTTAATTCAAGAAAAAATGAAGGCTTTGACAACTTTAATCTTTTCTCCATTTATCATGATGTTATTTATTTGTCCAGTGGTGAAGATTTTTGTTTTCTTTACATTAAGGTACAATCCATATTTAAGGCTGTAGTTTTTGATCTTCATCAGTAAGTATTTTAAGTCCTCTTCACTTTCAGTAAGCAAGATTGTATCATCTGCATATCATCAGTTGTTAAGGATTCTTCCTCCAATCTTGGTACCATGTTCCTCATAATATAGTCAAGCTTCTCAAATTACTTGCTCAACATACAGATTGAATAAGTATGGTGAAAGAACATTAAACCAGTCAGTGTTTCGTTGTTCTGTTCCAACAACTGCCTTTTGGTCTATGCACAGGTTCTTCATGAGCACGATTACTATTCTTTCTCCACCAATTTTTCCATAGCTTGTCATGATCCATAAAGTCAAATACCATAGAATAGTCAACAAAGCAATGGTAAACATCTTTAGGGTATTCTCTGCTTTCAGCCAAGATCCATCTTATATCAGCAATGGCATCCGTTGTTCCTTGTCCATGTCTGAATCAAGTTTGAGCCTCTGGCAGTTCTCTGTCAATGTATTGTTGCTGTTGTTTTTGAAATGTCTTTAGCAAAATTTTACCTGCATGCATATTAGTGATATTGTCTGATGATTTCCACAATCTGTTGGGTCACCATTCTTTGTGATTGAAACAAATATGGATCTCTTCCAATCAGTTGGTCAGGTAGCTGTCTTCCAAATTTCTTGGCATAGATGAGTGAGTGCCTACAGTGCTGTATCAGTTTTAGTAAAAATTTCTATTTGTATTCCATCAATTCCTGTAACCCCATTCTTTGTCAATGTCTTCACTGCAACTTGGATTTCTTTCTTCAGTATCATTGACTCTTAATCATTTGGTAGATATTGAAATGATTGAACAGCTACAATTTCTTTTTGGTAGAGTGACTCTTCGCATTCCTTCCATTTTCTTTTGATGCTTTCGATATCATTGAGTATTTTGCACATAGAATCCTTTAATATTTTGCAAGTCAAGGCTGAATTTTTTCTTCAGTTCATTCAGCTTGAGAAATGCTGAGTATGTTCTTCCCTTTTGGTTTTCTAACTCTAGGTCTTTGCACATTTCATTATAATAATTGACTTTGCCTTCTCAAGCTGCCCTTTGAAATTTTCTGTTCAGCTATTTTACCTCCTCATTTAATCCATTTGCTTTAGCATTTCTACACTGGAGATCAAGTTTCAGAGTCTCTTCTTAACATCCGTTTTGATCTTTTCCTCCTTTTTTTTCTTTTTAATCTTCTTAATGACCCTTTGCTTTCTTCCTGTGTGATAGTCTTGATATCATCCAACATGTTTTTTGGACTTTAGTAATTAGTGTCTCAGTCATGAAATCTATTCTTGATCTCTAAATTCAGGTGTGATATGTCCAAGGTCATATTTTGACTCTTGTGTACTTGTTTTAATTTTCTTTTGCTTCAGCCAAAATTGCATACGAGTAGTTAATGGTCTGTTCCAAAATCTGCCTCTGGCATGTTTTCACTGATGATATGTAGGTTTTCCACAAATGTAGTCCATTTGTTTTCTGTGTATTCCATTTGGTGGGGTCCATTTGTATACTTACCTTTGATGTTGTTTAAAATAGGTATTTGCAATGAAGAAGTCATTTGTCTTGCAAAATTCTATAATGGGATTTTCATCATTGTTTCTCTCACCTTGACCATATTTTCCAAACACAAATCCTTATTCTTTGTTTCTACCTTTGTGTTCTAATATCCAGTAATTATCAACACATCTTGATTGCATGCTTAATAAATTAAAGACTGAAGCAGTTGGTAAAATTCTTCAACTTCATCCTAACTGGCTTTAGTGATCATGTGTAAATTTGAATAATACTTGTATTTACTGGTCTTCCTTGTTGGCATATGTATATTATATTATTGCAGATAGTGCTGCACTTCAAGATAGATCTTGAAATGTTCTTTTGATGATGAACACAACACCACTCCTCTACAATTTGTCATTCCCAGCAAATAAAACCATGTCAGAATCAAAATGGCCAATACCAGTCCATTTCTATTCACAAATGTCTGGAATATCAAACTTTATGCATCCCATTTAATTTTTATTTATTTATTCATTTTTCTAATGCTTGTCAAACAAGAATATTTTAGTTAATAATCATCAGTAAAATATTTTTCAATTTTCAGCATTTGGAAGGGTTGTTAGCTGAATTAAAAGAAAAAGGTGATTCAAATGGTTACATTCACCCCCAATAAGCATTATTACTAATCTTAGCTATTTATTTCACCTCCTTCTCAATGTATCTAATGTTTCACTTTTTTTCCTATTGTTAGAGATTAACAGAAGTAATCTGTATGTTCCAATAGGAAAGACCCTTGAAGAAATACAATTGAAATAGAATTAAAAGTACTTCTTGGCCAACTGGATCAATGAATAAATAACTTGTGTAGTAGACATTTCAAATCATAAAATAATACTGAAGTACTTCTACTAATCCATTACATTTTTGAAAACTTCCAATTTACCTAGATTCATATTTCATACACTCCATGTTCCAATTATTAATAGATGTTTACAGCTGTTTCTCCTCATTTTGAGTTGCACCCCACCAGCTAATGAAGGTTCTGGAAGTTTTACTCCATTCTTGTCAACACGACCAACTTAATTTTGAAGAAGCAACTCTATTCCAGTCATATTTTAAATGCCTTCTAACCTGAGGGGCTCATCTTACAGCACTATATCTGACAATATTCTGGTGCTCTTCTTCATATTTCAGTAATCAATATTCTGGTGCTATTTGACAGTGCTCCACTGCTATTCATAATGTATTCAGTGACTAAATATTTGGAAGTAGCCTGTCTCTCTTTCTTCCTAGTCTTTCTTAGTCTAGAAGCTCAACTGAAATCTATCCACAATGGGTAACCCTACTGGTATTTAAAATACTTGTGGCATAACTCCCAGAACCACAGCCACACAGTAAGACAAATTGACAAATGAGAGATGGCATTAACCATTGTTGTTAAGTGCTGTCGAGTCAGTTTTGATCCGTAGCAACCCTAAATAGGATTTCCAAGGAGTGGCTGGTGAGGTTGAACTGATGACCTTGCAGTTGAAACCAACTTTACAGTACACCTCATTAACTAACTGTGCCACACCAAGACTCCATTGTTGTTGTTGTTAAGTAACATGGAGTTGGTTCTGACTCATAGTGAACCTGCACAGTGTTTTCAAGGCTGTAAAGCTTTATGGGAGCAGAAAACCTCATCTTTCTCCCCTCAAAAGGCTGGTAGTTTTGAACTACCACCCTTGATGTTAGCAGCCAGATCCATAACCACTATGCTACCAGAGCTCCTTAAGACTCCATTAGAGAGATGCAAATCAAAGCAGCAATGAGATATTATCTCACACTAGTTTCAACAGCAAATTTCAGAAAAGCAGAAAACAACAGATGCTAGCAATGGTCTGGAAATACTGAGACCATCTTAAACTGCTGGTGGGACTATAAAATGATGCAAAAATTTTGGAAATTGATATGGTGCATCCTCAAAATGTTGAAAATATTAATACTGTATAGCCTAGCAATCCCTCTACTTGGAAAATATCCCCAAGGAATAAGAGACATGACACAATTAAATATATGCTTATCCATATTTATCGCAGCCATATTCACAATAGCCAAAATGCCCATCAATGGAAAAATGGATAAACTAACTTTGGTATATATACATTCAAATACTATGGAGAATAATGATAAAACTATGAAATGTCTCACAACATGGATTAAACTGGAGGAGAGTTTGGTGAGTGAAATTAGTCAATCACAGAAAGGACACATACTGTATTAGACTACTATGGTAAAAAAATTCAAGAAAAGGTTTTCACACGGAAACAAACATCATTTGATGACACCATGGTAGGAAGGAAAGGAGAGTAATTTACTAGCTAGAGGTAGACACATGTTAACTCAGGTGATGGGAAAGGCAGTGCATAAGAAGAGGGATGTTTGCAGAAGAATAATGAAGACAGGTGAAGACACAGGGGGTAGTGATAGGGTTAAAGGCAATAGAAGTAAATATTGATATATTTACGACCCTGAGGAAAACAGTGCTCTATGGGCATGTACATGTACACAAAATAAATGGATATTGGAGGAAGAGTCAGAGTATGCTAAAAAATATATAAGGGTTTGACAGGATATTTGAACACATTATTTACCTTTGCTATAAACAAAACTATGACTACGGTAGATCATGTTGTTGTTGTTATTATGTGCCATGGATTTGGTTTCGACTCATAGTGACCCTATACAGAGTTTCCAAGGCTGTAGATCTTTACAGGAGCAGAAAGTCTCATCTTTATCCCTCAGAACAGCTAGTAGTTTCAAACAGCTGACCGTAAGATTAGCAGCCCGATTCACAACCACTACGCTACCAGAGCTAAATCATAGAAATGAACCAGAATGTTTATATCCTGATTATTAGTCACTGCCCTTTATATCAAATTAAATATAGAATCAAATACATTAATCAGATATCAAGGAATATTAAATAAAGATAAGATTAAAATTATTTAAAATTTAAATACTAGCATTGTCTAACAACATTTTAAAATATGCAAATATTAGATCTAAAGTACCTTAAAATGTTTAAATTAAACTAGTAACAACAAAAACAACACACACACAAACACACAAAGCCCCAAAGTCTCAGGTGTGCTATATTGAATGAGGAAATTGCTAGTGATTGCATTCTTTTGAGAACTGCTGCAATTAAATAACAAATGTTCTCAAGATTAGTTGAAATTAATACATTACCACAGCATCTTCAGCAACTAGAAACAGACCAACAGAGGGAAACTACAGTCATCAAAAGAAAAGAAATAATAAAGATCAGAGTAGAAATAAATGAGATGGAAAACAGAAAAACTATAGAAAGAATCAACAGGATAAGAATCTGGTTCTTTGAAAGGATTAATAAAATTGGCAAACCGTTGGCAAACCTAACCAAAGAAAAGAGGGAGAATCAACAAATAACATGCATTAGAAACCACATGGACTATGTCACAACGGAACCAAACAAACTCAAAAGGATAATAACAGAATACTATGAAGAGTTGTACTCCAACATACTTGAAAACGTAGAAGAGATGGATACATTTTTAGAAAAATACGACCTACTTAAACTCACACAGAGTGAAGTAGAAGATGTGATCAGGTCATCAAACTGCAAAGACTTGGCTTATGTAATTGTGAGGTTGAATATACAAGTCTAGTACCTAAAGGGTAGACAATCAGAAGGGTGAGCTGTAACTATTGAGTTACATCTCAAACTGCTGCCCAGAAGAAGACTTTCTTCTTCAGGCAATCTTCATATATACTATTAAAATCTTCTAACTAATTGCATCAGGCCTACACATGATCCAAGATAATTCCCCTTGAAGTCAACTGATATAGACTTTAATCACACTTATATAGCCCTCGTGATCAGTTTGAACCACAAGAGATTCAGACTCATCAGTATCTCCTCAGAAACCCTATTCAGGGTCACTATGAGTCAGAATTAACTCGACAGCAATGAACAACAACTTGGTCTATGTGCAGTTTTCTCATGAGAACAAATAAGTGTTCTGAAATTATCATTCTTCCCAATGTTACTCATAGTTTGCTATGATCCATATAGTCAAATGTCTTTGTGTAGTCAATAAATTATAAGTAAACAGCTTTCTGGGACTCTCTGTTTTCAGTCAAGATATATCTGGTGTCAACAATGATATCCCTTGTTCCATATCTCTTCTAAATCCAGAACACACAGATTACTTATGTTTGATTGAGCAATTGTCACACAAAACTGACTTTTAGATTTTGGTTACATATACTCTTCTTACTTGTTTAAAGGGAGCATGGTGACTCCATATGATAAGCATTGTGAATTGCTAACCACAAGACTAGCAGTTAGCTCCACCACTTATTCTGCAGTAGAAAGATGAGGTTTTCTGCACCCACAAAGATTTATAGCCTTAGGAACCCTATACAGTGCTGTCAAGTTAGTTCCAACTCATAGCGACCCTGTAGAGGATTTCTGAGGAGCAGCTAGTGAGCTTGAACCACCAACCTTGTGGTTCAAACCGACCTTTCGATCCAGCACTTTAACTGCAGCATCACATCTGTATGTAGCATTTATGTGCAAATATGGTCTTTAATCATATGAAAGTTTATAGAAAGGCACGTAAATGGTCAAGAATATCAAGCATGTCTATATAAGAATGATGGAATACTGGTGAGGTACTGTGTGATAAACACTGGACTGCTAGCCACAAGGTCAGCAGTTCAAGCTCACCAACCTCTCCTTAGAAACCCTCTACAAGGTTGCTATGAGTTGGAAACAACTTATAGCATTTAACAACAACAACATAAAAGGATGATAATATCTCTCTAACTGTCAAATAGAGTTGAAAAATAACTTCATATTTTTCATCTATATATTTTTAAAGCAGCTGTAACTGTTGGTCAGGTATTATGCTGTTTTTCAAGTGAGAACTTTTGTTAAGATTCAGATAATCTATAACCTATTCAAGATCTCACAGTAAATCATAGAAATGAACCAGAATGTTTATATCCTAATTGTTAGTCATTGCCCTTTATATCAAATTAAATATAGAATCAAATACATTAATCAGATATCAAGGAATATTAAATGAAGATAAGATTGAAATTATTTAAAATTTAAATACTAGCATTGCCTAATAACATTTTAAAACATGCAAACATTAGATTTAAAGTATCTTAAAATGTTTGAATTAAACTAGTAAAAACAAAAACAACACACACACAAACACACAAAGCCCCAAAGTCTCATGTGTGCTATATTGAATGAGGAAATTGATAGTGATTTCATTCTTTTGAGAATTGCTCCCATTAAATAACAAATGATCTCAAGATTAGTTGAAATTTTGCCTGAATGGTTGGTACTTTATGTGGCCATGTATTTAAGAACAGCAGCTTGAGTAGAGGGAGATGAGTTGTAGAACATTTCTAACACTTGAAGTTTCATGTCAATAAGGAGACACAGGTTTTAGCTCCTCTTCTAAAATCTTGATCACCTAGGAATTGGAACCCGAGATGTGCATTAACCTAATGAAAACTAATTCAAGACTCAAGGAAAGCTGTCCTCAAGCCCCTTAAGAAAGACAGATCTATTCAAGCTATGAAATATATCCTGGAAGATGATCATTTATAGAAAAGGACATTTGATAATGGAAAGTCACACTAACAGAGCCAAGATCTCTCCATGAAAAGTATATGAAGAAGCATAGAGTATTTTTCACCAAAGTAATAAGTTTCCCTCAGAATTGCTACACCCTGAAATGGGCATCTGACCAATCTGCACATACAAAGCTTCTTTAACCTGCCATATCCAACTGAAACCTTTCCCTTCGATTTACTTATCTGCTTATTTGGTCAGATAAACAACATGTATTGAACATTCATAGCCCAGGATTTCTCCTGTTTTTTTTTTTTTTTCCTAAGACAAGTATCAACCCCCAACAATCAGACCTCCTAGAAAACATCTAGCTTTCCAGTTTGGTATAGTCTATCAAAAACAGTCCAAAACAGTGTAGATTCCAACCATACCTGCAAACTAAACAGTGGGTTTGATAATAAGGAAATCACAAAAGGAAAACAATAAAGCAATTATTGAAAGCCTACACAGAAAGAAAAGAGAAATTAAAGGCTAGACACAGGTTGTGTTTTCCTTCACAGAGACTGTATAATCACCATCGACATGAGTAGGAATGGTCAGATGTAGCTCTGAGAAAATACATCCAAATGCAGTTCATAAACTGTCACTTTTTAACTCTGCTAGAAATGTGAACTGAAATGTTTTCTGTAACAATGGCAGCAGCACTTTCAAGGGAAATATAAACATACAGTTATCGGTCATCATTCTTTTTCTAGAATTTCAATGGCAGCATGAAACAGTCCTATTGAAGTAGATTTTTAAAAATCATTACAACCTATAACTTTATCCAAGGTGTTTTCATTCATAATTAGTTTGTTCACTACTCAGTGTAATTTAATGTTGTATCACTATTAACATGCTATAATTATGTAGTTGAATAAATTATTTAATGAATTCAGCACATTATTATAAATTTTTTTATGTGAGATAGAGGTAATTCAAAGATAAATTCATTAAAAACTTCAAGACACTGGATATGAGAGACTGTCATATAAACTGGTGAATACTGAAGTTAAATGCTCTTTCCCAACACCCTCTAATCCTAATCAATTTTTCTTTACCCTCTATTCAGTTAAGGTGTACTTACTGTTGTCTCTATACTCTATGGAGTCCTGGTGTGGTGCTGTGAACTAATGTGTCAGACTGTAAAGTCGTTTGAACTGCTAGGTTGGTGCTTCAAGCTCACCATCTGCTCCTTGGAAACCCTATACAGGATAGATATGGGTCAGAATCAACTCGACAGCAACTATAATCTTTATCAAAGCATGGACCACATTTGCATGCTTGACCAATGTATCAAACTTTATACTGCAACCCTCCTCTTAGATATATCCTGGATACATAAACCTAAAGGATGCAAAATCTACCTTGTATTTCCTTTTCACTTGCTACCGGATCTCAGTCATAATTTCTCTTTCTTCCTCAATAACTACCCACACTTCATGTAATTGGTTACCAAGTTTAATTATTTTGTCTTTATTATTTTCATCAACTCCATGATTGCTACCCTAATTAAGTCTCTATTATATAAATTTTATGCATGTAGAAACTGAGGGTCAAAGAGTTTTAATTAATTTTCTCAGTTATCTAGCTATTGTAGTCATTGTTAGGTACCATCAAGTCAGTTCCAGTTTATAGGGACCCTATGAACAACAGAATGAAATACTTTCTGACACTAAGCTATCTTGAAATTTGTTGTCATGATTGAGCTCATTCTTGCAGCCATCGTGTCAATCCCTCTCCTTGGGGATCTTTTTCATTGACCATCAAACTTTGCCAAGCATGATGTCCTTTTCCAGGAATTATACCTGCATAATAACATTTCCAAAGCATGTGAGATAAAATCTCAATGTGCAATCTCAAAGAAGATGCACGTCTTTCAAGGCATATTTGTTTGTTTTTTGGTAGTCCGTGGTAGTGTCAATATTCTTCACCAGCATAAAAATCCAAAGGTATTGATTCTTCAATGGTCTTCCTTATATTATACATTGTCCAGTTTTCTGTGCATATGGGGCAATTGAAAATATCAGAACTTGGGTCAGGAACACCTTAGTTCTAAAAGAGACATATTTTGCTCTTTAACACTTCATAGATGTCTTTTGCAGCAGATTTGCCTAATGCAATACACAGTTGGATTGTTTGGCCACTGTTTGTATGAGTGTCAATTATGCATCTAAATAGAATGAAATCTTTGAAAATTCATTATTTTATCCATTTATCATGATTTTATTCATGATTTGTAAAGACCATTTGTAAGGATTTTCCTTTTCTTTGCATTGAGGTGCAATCCATACTGAAGGTATTCAATTTTAAGTATTTTAAGTCCTCTTTGCTTCTAGCCAGCAAGGTTGTGTCATCTGCATATTGTTAATGAGTCTGCCTCCAATCCTGATGCCTTGTTCTTCATATACTCAAGATTTTTGAATCATTTGCCCAGAATTCAAATTGAATAAGTGTGGTGAAAGGATAGAACCCTGGTGCACACCTTTTCTGATTTTAAGTCATTCAGTATCCCCTTGTTCTGTTCTGTTTTAGACTGCCTCTTGGTCAGTTTCCTCAGAAGCACAATTAAGTGTTCTAGAATTCTCATTCTGCTCAATGTTATCCATAATTTGTTATGATCTACACAGTCAAATGTCTTTGCATAGTCAATAAGGCAAAACTAAATATATTTTTGGTATTATCTGCTTTTACCCGAGATCTATCTGTTGTCAGCAATGATATCCCTATTTCCACATTCTCTTCTGAATATGGCTTAAGCATCTGGCAATTCCCTGTTGATGTACTGCTGCAGCTGTTTTTGATTTCTCTTCAGTAAAATTTATTTGCATGTGATATTTTTTCTATGATTTTCATATTCTTTTGGGACACCTTCCTTTGGAATGGACACAAATATGAATCTTTTCCAATCGGCTGGTGAAGTATCTGTTTTTCAAATTTCTTGGTATAGATGAGTATGCACCTCTAGCACTGCATCAGTTTGTTGAAACATTTCAAATCATGGGATGTAATTTTTGCTGATGCCTTCAGTGTAGCTTGAATTTCTACCTTAAATACCATAAGTTCTTAATCATATGGTACCTCTTGAGATGGTTGAACATTAAGCAATTATTTTTTTGTTGCAGTGACTCTGTATTCCTTCCATCTTCTTTTGATATTTCCTTTGTCATTTGATATTTTAACCATATAATTCCTAAGATTTCAAATCAAGGCTTGAATTTTTTTCTTCTCTTCTTTCAGCTTTAGATTGTGGAATTTGTGCATTTCAATATAAATCATTTTGTCTTCTCCAGCTGCCCTTTGTAATTTTCTATTCAGCTCTTTTACTTCATTCACCATTTTTTCAGTTGCTCAAGAGAAAATTTCATAATAGCTTGTTAAATTCATAATGGTCTTTTCTTTCTTTTCTCCTTTTAAATTACCTTTTGCTTTATTCATGTCTGATGTTCTTGATATCATTCCACAATTCTTCAAACCTTTACATGTTAGTGTCTAATGCATCAAATTTGTTTTTCATAAGTCTCTAAATTCAGGTGAGATATATTTAAGGTCTTCCAAGTCCCTTTACATCCTTGCCAGCATTTCTTTTCTTTTCTTTTTTTTTTTTGTTAATTTTGCTGTTAATGCTGTTGTAAGATGATATTGCATTGTTGTTTTGGTTTGCATTTCTCTAATGGCAAATGATCATGAACAGTTCTTCATATGGTTGTGGTTGTCTGATTGTCTTCTTAGTGAAGACTCTGTTCATGTCCTGTGCCCATTTTTAAATTAGGTTGTATTGTAGAGGTGTTGTAGTCTTCTACAAATTTGAGACATTAGTCCCTTGTATGAAATGTCATTGCAAGAAAAAGTTTCCCTATATGTGGTTTTCCTTGTTACTCTTTAAGTAAAATCTTCTGATGCAAATAAGTGCCTAATTATCAGGAGTTTCCAGCCATTTACTGGTTTTTTTTTTTTTTGTTTGTTTGTTTTACTTTTTATTGTGAATTGAGTGAAGGTTTACAGACAAGATCATCAGGTTTAATTCAACTATGTTTCATCACAATGACTGCAATCTCCTCCATGCAATAACATGTGGCTCCTAATTCCATTCCATCTACCTTCTGATCCCTTCTCAACTTTGTCCTTAGATAAATGTTACCCATTTAATTTTGAATTATTGACCATCCCATGATGAGCATTTCTTCCTAATATTGTCATCCCCTATATACACACCTGTTTGACTGAAAATAGAGTGACAAGGATGAGTCCCTTTGAAGAGATTAAGGGAAAGGCCATAGTCTCAGGTTTCATCAGTCTCTTTCTGACCAGTAAGCCCAGTTTTTTATTTTCATTAATAATTTTGAGTTTTAGTCTACATTTTAACCCACTCTATCAGAGACATTCTAATTGATCCCACTCAAAGCCTTGTGTAGTGGTAACTGGGCACCATCTAGTTCTTCTGATTTCAAAATCATTTACACTGATGGTCACATATTCCTTTAGTTCATTGGACAAATTGAAAGCATCTTCAATTCTTATCACTCTTCTTTCCTCTGTACATGTAGAGACCAACAGCTGCATCTTAAATGGCTGTTCATGAATTTTTAAGATCCCAGACCTACTCAACAAAGAAGGATGTAGAACATTTTCTCTGTAGACTATGTTTTATAAACTGACCATGGTGTCCCCTGAGACTATGGTCCTGATCCATCTGGTCCAGCAATTCATTACCATAGATGTTTGATGATATCTAGGAAGTTTTCATTGCCAGTTGTATGCTCCATAACATCAGTCAAATCAAGATCAGTGGCAGACTGTGGAACAGATCAACAATAGCTCATATTCAAGCATAGACTTAAACTGAAGAAAATTAAAACAAGTCCATAAGGGTTCAAAATTTGACCTTGAATATATCATACCTGAATTTAGATATTATCTCAAGAACATACTTGATGTGTTAAATACTAATTACCAGAGAACAGATATCAAGCACAAACATAAAGAAAGCAAAAGTTATTTTGCTGACATTCATCTTGACCTTTTCTTTCTTTCTTGTCTTTTTAATGGCATTTTCCTTTCTTCATGTCTATATTTGATGTCTATTCTCTGGTTATAAGTATTTAACACATCAATTATGTTCTTGAGATGCTATCTAAATTTACTCTAGTAGAGATGCTAAAGCAAATAGAAGAAATGAGGAAGTAAAAGAACTGAACAGAAAGTTTCAGAGAACAGCTTGAGAAGACAAAGTCAAGGATTATAAAAACAAATATCTAGATAACTAGAATTATATCACCAAATGGGAAGAACATACTCAGTAGTTTTCAAGCAGAAATAACTGAAGAAAAAATTCAAGCCTTGATTTGCAATAGTCAGAGATTCTATGGGCAAAATATCAAATGATGCAGAAAGCATTAAATGATGGAAGGAATTCATAGAGTTACTGAACTATACCAAAATGGTTTATGTTCAAACATTTCAAGATATAGTATAGTTAGTGGTGTTGAAGGAAGAAGATTGTGCAAGATACAATGAAAACAATGGCAAAGAACAAGGCTCTGGAAATTGATGGAATACAAATTGAAATCTTTTTAAAAACTCATGCAGCACTGGAGTCACTCATCTATGTCAAGAAATTTGGAATACAGCTAAATTGAATAGATTCATATTTGTGTCCTTCCCAAAGAGAGGTGAACCAACAGAATGTGAAATCATCCAACAATATCATTAACATCGCATGCAAGGAAAGTTTTGCTGAAGTTAATTCAAAAAACATCTACAACAGTACATTAACAGGGAACTTACAGATGCTCAAGCCAGATTCAAATGAGGATGTAGAATAAAGAATACCATTGCTCATGTTAGATGGATCTTAGTTGAAAGCAGAGAATACTAGAAAGATGTGCTTTATTGACTATACAAATTCTTTTGATTGTCTTTTATTAATTATGAAAATTCTTTTGACCCTGTGGATAATGACAAGCTATGGACAACATGGCAGAGAATGAGAACTCTAGAACACTTAATTGTGGTCATTAAGAACCACATAGATCACACACAGTCATTCTAGGTACTATATGTAGAATTGAAGGAAGACTCATTGAAAAACCTGTGTTATGCAGATGAGGCAACCTTTCTTGTTGGAAGCAAAGAGGAAGTCAAAGACTTACTGATGAAGATCAAAGACCTCAGCCTTCAATATTATTGTACCTGAATGTAAAGAAAACAAAAATCTTCACCAATGGACCAATAAATAACATTATGATAAATGGAGAAAAGCTTGAAGTTGTCAAAAACTTCATTTTGGTATCAACACTATCAACACTCATGGAAACAGCGGTCAAGAAACCAAAGGATGTATTGCATTAACCAAATTTGTTCCACAAGACTTCTTTAAAGTATTCAAGAGCAAAAATTTCAGTTTAAGTTTTAGCGGCACCTGAAAATAGCCATGATATAATCTTTTTTTTTTTTTTTAATGTTTTATTGTTAATTATGTAATAGTTTACATGGGAGAACTTTAGCGTTACATTCATCCTATCGTATATCATTTCATTGCCATGGTTACAATCCCCTCCATGCATCATAAACCAACCAAAGGGTATACACTACAAGCCTGCCCCCCGGTTGTCAATACACAGCCCCTCTCCATCTCTGGGTCTAAAATCCCCAGCCGCTCTATCTATCCACTTCATTGTCTCTGCCTCCATCTCTGGCTTCACTGCTTCTCTGGTTAGGGATCAGCTCTCCGCTCTTCTCCCTTGATGGTCCCAGGGACCTCTGCTTCTAGACAGCAAAGTCAATCACTCCCCTCCTTTTGCTACAAAACGTCCACCTTTACATTTCCAACCCTCACAGTCAGTCCTTATAACAATTATTCACTATTGTATCACAAGACACCTATCCGCATCTCCTTTCATCAGCCCCACCTAGACAGATTGGATACTACGCAGTGGAGATTCTACCTTACTCCATGCCCTCTAGATTTAGGCTCCCTCTTGAAAACTTGTAAGCCAGTAATTTCTTGCCTTTGTAGCCCCACCATTTTGGGTAGCCAATGTCCAATTTGCCCATCCCTGTCTACCGTGTGTATCGAGGGGGTGGGAATGATCCTCGCTGTAAAGATTTGTTCCCTTTTTTGAGCTATTGCATCCATAGGTGTAGGTCAAGTTCATCATATTGTATCAGATTACTTTTTTTTTTCTCCTCTTCTTTCTTCTTCTAGTTGAGGTCTGATCATCCAGTCCTTGAAGCCAGGTCAAGTGAGTATTATCTGCAAGTGTGGGAGTTCTTATGCATATGACTTCTCTTCTTATCAGCTGGACGCTTCACTCTCCATTCTAGTCCTCTGTGGCTATGTCACTGATTCTGGGCCCAAGATTCCCCAGGTCTTGCCACACTGCTGGTCAACCAGGTGTCCACCTGGGTTCACAGAAGTCTATTGAATATTTTAGGGCTTAGCTTGCAGCTTTAATGCTATTTTTCTCTCATTTCCCTTATCGGTGACAAACGTGGTCACCAATCAGACCATGTATTCCCATTGAGTCTTAGTCTTGGAAGAGGGTTTGCCATGGGAGGACTCAACCACTTGCCTTGATGTCTCCTGGGTGAGCAACTTGCTTGTTCTTGTAGTAATCAGTCAGACTGTCATTATTGTCTTGTATTTGTCCTGTCAGTCTTTCTTTCAAGAAGTATCTTCGTTCTTCTAGCTGTTCCAGGCCGGTCTGCTTGTCCTTTCAAGTGGAAATTTCCCACCTCAGAAGAGGTGGCGTTCAGGATTCCACCTGTGGTCTTATGTAATGCAGAGGCTCCATAGGAAGCCTCCTTCACTTGGCATGTTGTAACTCCATTTTAGGTATTCCAATAAGTTATGGGCAGAATACTGACTTACAAGCTTTCTGTGGTGATATTTCTGGCTATAACTTTCTCTCCATGTCAAGTGTCTATTTTATAGTATGTCAGGGACACCAAGATTCAAAAGACAGCCAAGCATCTTAACATTATTCCCCCCTTTTCCTGATTCCAACCAGGTCTCAATCTCTGTATCCCAGAGACCTGTTTTCCAAGGATATGCATACATCATTATTTACCTCTGTCCCACTTAGCCCATGCAAACCTGCCTAATTGTTTTCTTGTCTGCTTTGTTCTTCCATTCCCCTCCCCTTTCTTGTATATTGCCCCCCTCCCTAGCAACCAAAGTATCGTGTTTCTATTCCCTATCCTGTGTTCTACCTTCCGATCCTTCCTCTTTCCCCACCCCCCACATCCCAGTAACCAGCAAAGAATCTCCCTACCTCCCATTTACTATGGGTTCTTTTTCTTAGTCTTTTACAGTAGTGGTCCTATGCAGTATTTCTCCTTTTGTGACTTACTGATTTCATTCAACATAATGTCCTCAAGGTTCATCCATGATATGCAGTGGCTTGCAGATTCCTTGTTACTCTTCAGTGTAGCATAATATTCCATTGTTTGCTTATCAATATACCACAGTTTGCTTATCAATTCTTCAGTTGATGGGCACTTAGGCTGTCTTCATTTTTTTCTATTATAAAAAGTGCTGCTATGAATATTGGTGTGCATCTATCTACTCATGTTATGGATCATATATCTTGTGGATAAATACCAAGTCAAGGAATTGCTGTATCATAAGGCATTTCTGTTTTCAACCTTCTGAGGAAGCACCATATTGCTTTCCAGAGAGGTTGGACTATTTTGGAATCCCACCAGCAATGCAGGAGCAACCCAGTCTCTTTTCATCCTCACCAGTATTTTTTGTCCTCTGCTTTTTTGATCTTTGCTGTTATTGCTGGTTTGAGATGATATATCATTGTTTTTTTGACTTGTATCTCTCTAACGGCTAGTGATCATGAGCATTTCTTTATATATTTGTTGGCTGCCTGGATCTCCTCATTGGTGAAGTGTCTGTTTATGTCCTATACCCATTTTTTTTATTGGGTTATTTGTCTTTTTCTTGTAGAGGTGTTGTAGATACAGACATATTTTAGAAATGAGTCCCTTGTCTGATGTGTCATTGCAAAAGATTTTTTCCCATTCTACGGGTTCCCTTTTTACTCTTCTGGTGAAGTCTTTTGATGCACATAAGTTTTTAATTTTTAATATGTCCCAATCAACTATTTTGTTTACTTTTGTTTGTGTAGTTTTCAAAATGTTTGGTAGTCTGAGTATTCCCTGAATTAGTGCCCTCATATTTGTCCCTATTTTTTGACTGATGGCCTTCATAATTCTGGGATTCACATTTAGGTCTTTAATCCATGCTGAGTCAGTTTTTGCATAAGGCTTGAGATGAAGGCTTGTTTCAATCCATTGCATATCATTTTCTAATTCTGCCAACATCATCTGTTGAAAAGACTATCACCTCCCCATGCGATATATTTAGGTACTTTGTCAAAAATCATTTGGCTGTATGTGGATGGGTTAATTTCTGGTTTCTTGATTCTGTTCCATTGATCAATGCATCTTTCACTGTATGAGTCCCAAGATGTATTGATCACTGTAGCTGTGTAATAAAATTTGAAGTCAGGGAGTGAGAGGTTTCAAACCATATTCTTTTTCTTAAGCAGTGATTTGCTTATCCTGAGTCTCTTTCCTTTCCATATAAACTTTGTTTTTTTCCATCTCTTTGAAGAATGTCATTGGAATCTGGAATGGAATTGCATTATATGTGTAAATTGCTTTGGACAGTATTGACATTTTCACAATGTTAAGTCTTCCTATCTAGGAGAATGGTACATTCTTTCATTTTTGTAGGTCTTTTTTGGTTTCTTCTTGAAGTGTTTTGTAGTTTTCTTTGCATAAGTCCTTTGTTTCTCTGATTACATTTATTCCTAGATATTTCATCCTTTGGGTATCTATTGTAAATGGTATTGCTTTCCTAATTTTCTTTTCAGAGCTGTTGTTGTTGGTATAGAGGATTCCAACTGATTTTTGGATGTTGATCTTATATCCTGCCACTTTACTGACTCTTCCAATGAGGTCTAGTAGCTTTTTTTATTGAGTATTTGGGGTTTTCAATATTTAGGATCATATCATCTGCAAACAGAGAGAGTTTTACTTCATCTTTGCCAATTTGGATGCCTTTAATTTCCCTATCTTCACATATAGCTCTTGCTAAGACTTCCAGTACAATATTGAATATGACAGACTGCTGGGTGCATAGATATTTATTATGGTTATTTCATCGTGTTCAATTGTCCCTTAAATCATGACATAATGTCCATATTTATCTACTATGCTGTTTTTTGCCATAAAGTTTATTTTATCAGAGATTAGTATTACCACTTTTGTTCATTTTTTATTGCAATTAGCTTGTTATATTTTTTTCCATCCTGTAACTTTTAATCTGTTTTTGTCTCTATGTGTGAGATGTGTCTCTTGCAGACAGCATATTGAAGGATCTCATATTCTTATCCATTCTGCCACACTCTGTCTCTTAACTGGTGCATTTAATCCATTTACCTTCAAAGTAATTATCGATAGGTATGGGTTAATTTCTCAGCTATTCAGTTTCAGATTAATTTTCAGAGGAAGACAGACTAGGAAGAATGAATGACAAACTACTTCTGAATATTTAGTCACTGAAAACCTTATGAATAGCAGAGAAATATTGTCAGATATAGTGCCAGAAAATGAACTCCTCATGTTGGAAGGCACTCAAATTGCGACTGGAGAAGAGCTGCCTCCAGTAGAGTTGACTGTGATGATGTGAATGGAGTAACACCCATAGGAGAAAAGCCTGGGGGACCTTCATTTTCTGATGGCACAACTTAAAGAGAAACAGCTCTTAACATCCATTGAAAATTGGAACATGGGGTGTATGAAGTATGAATCTGGGAAAGCTGATAACTGTCAAATTTGAAATGGAACATATAAACATCGATATCTTAGGCATTAGTGAGCTGAAATGGACTAGTATTGGCCATTTTGAATCTGACAACCACATGGTTTACTATGCTAGAAATGACAAATTGAAGAGGAATGGTGTTGCATTGATCGTCAAAAAGGACATATCCCAATCAGTCATGAGGTACATCACTGTCTGTGATAGGCTAATATCCATATGCCTACAGAGAAGCCCAGTTAATACCACTATTATTCAAATTTACACACCAAGTAAAAGCCAGTGAGGGTGAAATAGAAGAATTCTACCGACTTCTTCAATCTGAAATTGATCAAACATGCAATCAAGATGTATTGATCATTACTGGTGATTGGAATGCAAAAGTTGGTAGCAAAGAGGAAGGATCAGTGGATGTTAAATATGACTTTAGTGATAGAAATGATGCTGGAGAACACATGATAGAATTCTGCAAAAACAATGTTTTGTTCATTTCAAATACTTTCTTTAGACAGCATAAGAGATGACTGTATACATGGGCCTCACCAGATGGAATGCATACAAATAAAATTGACTACATCTGTTGAAAAAGACAATGGAGAAGCTCCATATCATCAGACAAAACAAGGCCAGGGGCAGACTGTGGACCAGACCATCAATTGCTCATATGCAAATTCAAACTGAAGCTGAAGAAAATGAAAACATGTCCACAAGAGCAAAAATGTGACCTTGAATATATCCCACCTGAATTTAGAGATCATAAGAAGAATAGATTTGATACACTAAACACTAAAGACAGAAAACCAGAACAATTGTGGGATGACATCAGGAACATCATACATGAAGAAAGCAAAAAGTCATTGAGAAGACAAGAAAGAAGGAAAAGTTCAAAATGGATGTCAGAAGAGACATTGAAACTTGCTGTCCAGAGTAGAGATGCTAAAGCAAATGGAAGAACAGAAGAGGTCCAAGAGCTGAACAGAAAATTTCAAAGATCATCTCAAGAAGATAAAGCCAAATATTACAACAAAATGTGCAAAGATCTGAAATCAGAAAACCAAAAAGGAAGAACATGTTCTGCATTTCTCAAACTGGGGAAACTGAAGAAAAAATTAAAACCTTGACTTTCATTATTGAAAGAATCACTTGGCAAATTACTGAATGATGCAGAAAGCATCAAGAGAAGATGGAAGGAATACACAGAGTCACTGTTCCAAAAGGAAATGATTAATGTTCAACTGTTTCAAGAGGTAGCATATGATCAAGAGCCAATGATACTGAAGGAGGACGTCCAAGGTAAATTGAAGGAATTGGCAAAGAACAAGACACCAGGAATTGATGGGATAAAAATGGAAATCTTTCAAGAAAGTGAGGCAGCACAGGAGGCACTCACTCATCTCTGTCAAGAAATTTGGAAGACAATTATCTTGCTGACTGATTGGAAGAGATCCATATTTGTGTGCATTCCACAGAGTGGTGACTCAATGGTATGAGGAAATCATCAGACAATCTATTTGATACCCCATGTAAGTAAAGTTTTTCTAAAGGTAATACAGAAATGGCTACAATCATACATTGACAGAGAACTTCCAGAGGTTCAAGCTGGATTCAGAAGAGGCCGTAGATCTAGGGATATCATTGCTGATGTCCGATGGATCTTGGCTGAAAGCAGAGAATATCAGAAAGGTGTTTACCTATGCTTTATTGACTATGTAAAGGCTTTCAATTGTGTGGATCATGACAAGATATGGACAAGATGGCTAAGTATGAATTTTCTGGAAAACATAATTGTGCTTATGAGGAATCTATACCTGGACCAAGAAGTAGTTGTTCGAACAGAACATGGGAACACTGAATGGTTTAAAGTTAAGAAAGGTGTGTGACAAGGTTGTATTTTTTCACCATACTTATTCAATCTGTATGCTGAGCAAATAATCTGAGAAGTTGGGTTCTATGAAGAAAAACGTGGCATTAGGATTGGGGGAAGACTCATTAAAAACCTGTGATATGCAAATGATGCAACCTTGCTTGCTGAAAGTGAAGAGGACTTAAAATATTTACTGATGAAGATCAAAGAGCACAGACTTCAGTATGGATTACATCTCAATGTAAAGAAAACAAATATCCTCACCACTGGACCAATAAACAACATTCTTATCATGGTAAAAGATTGAAGTTGTCAATGACTTCATTCTTCTTGGATCAACTATCAACTCTCATGGAATCAGCGGTCAAGAAATCAAACAATGTATTTCATTAGGCAAATCTGATGCTCAAGACCTTTTTAAAGTGTTGAAGAGCAAAGATGTCAGCTTAATGACAAATGTGCACCTGGCCCAAGCCATTGTATTTTCAATAACCTCATATACATGTGAAAGTTGGACAGTGAATAAAGAAGACAGTAGAAGAATTGATGCTTTTGAGTTATTGTGTTGGAGGAGAATATTGAAAGTGCCATGGGCTGCCAAAAGAACCAATAGATCTGTTTTAGAAAAAATGCAGCCAGAGTGCTCCTTGGAGGCATCTCTTGTAAATGGTGGAATCTTGGTCTGCTGCTGTAGGATAAGCACTGAACCCCAAGGTCAGTTTTAACCACATGATCAGCAGTTCAAACTCACCAACTCTTCCTCAGAAATCCTATGTAGTGTGGCTATGGTCAGAACTCAATGACACTTAACAGCAACATTATAAATAATATTGTTTTCCTAATCGCCTTTTCAGACATTTCATTATTGTTGTTAAGTTCTGACGCATAATTGTCGGGGACCTGCCTTGACATTAGAGTAAATTTCACGAAGTGGGGAAATCTGGCAGGTGAAAGAGACAGAGAAGCAAACACAAAGAAGACAGACATACAAGTTTGATGCAAGCTGACAGGCAAGCTCGTCTGCAGCAGACATTGCACTGTCTTACATTGCATGCAGCACTCACTTTACCTCAGTCTTTTATTTTCTTTTTTCAAGGAGGGATTTGTTACAAAGGAAGGATGTAATTCACAAAGGGAAGATGTGATTCTTTAGATAAGATAGGATACAGAACTGAAATGTGATTAATCATTCAAAACAGGACATAATGATTCACAGGACAACTTTTAAGATATTTTCATAGTTTTTCTTAACAATCTAACATTCTTATTTCTACAGAAAAAAAGGTTCAATCAAGCTATTATATATTAACTTTTAGGCTTCAATGATCTAGAGCAGCAACGTGCGGTTTCTTAAGAATACTTAACATAAAGCAAGGTTCCTGAAGGGAGCCAAGCTGTCTCTGTACACTTTACAAACAAAAGCTCATGCTTTTGTTTGTGAGCAAGATCTCAGGCACTGGGCTTCGTTTATCTATATCTAAATGCTAATGGGACTGCCACTATTATCCTTTAATCCAACATTCCCAGAATTTACCATTCCACTTTATTTACAAACCTTGGGTAGTTTTTCTCTAAAAACCTTTTGTCATATTCCCAATATACCTGTTTCTGGCCTATCTGAGTTATCTAAGGAAACTTTTACTGCCTCAGCTCTAAAAAGGGGTTTCAAACCCATTATTGTTCATGGATATCAAAATCTCACACTTTAAGTTAATATCAAATATAACTGAATAACCAAATACGGAGCAGTTCTGACACTCATCCCAGGTAGCTATCGCTTGTTCCTCAGAAGGATTTGTTCCCAGCACTCCACGCACTGCCAACACAGTGAAGGCATTAAGAGAGGCATTGTAAAATAAACCATTTTCTCAGAAGCTACAATTACTGGAGTTAGAAGCATAGAATGAACAATATTAGCACCAAAGAAAATTATACAGATGTAGCCAACCAGTGAGTTCGCAAAAACCAATGAACCTGGGACGTCAGGAGGTCACTTCCTTTGGCCCTCAGGGTCCATTGCTCGCTGTCCTGAGGAGGACCTCGGAATTCGATTTTCATCCATGTCTCAGGGCCACTGATCAACCCAGGGTCTGTGTATGCTGACACCAGCACATAATGACCCTGTGTAAAGGGTTTCTGAGGAGTGACTGATGAATTTGAACCACTTCTCTTGTGATTCATATTGTCCTTATTATCAAGCGCTTATCCTACAGCACCACACCAGGACTCCTTTATAAGTATAGAGGAACATAGCTGATATTTTTGTATATTGGTCTTGTACCCTGTATCATATAATGAGTTACAGTAATTCTCTTTCTGAGTCTTTGGGTGCTTTAATTTTCTTAAGCTTCATGCTGAACTTGCATATGTGCAATTGATGGTCTGTTCCACAGTTTGTACCCTGCTTTGTTTTGGGTTAAGATATTGAATTTTCCCATCATCTCTTCCCACATATATGGGGGACAATATTATTGCTGTGCATTTCATCTATGAGATCCAAGTGTATAGTGACCCTTTATGTTGTTTGAAAATGTATTTACACTGAATAAGGCATTCATCCTTTAAAATTCTGTCATGCTATCTACAGCATCATTTCTAGCTCCAAATTCATATTTTTGAGTACTTATTCCTCATCTTTGTTTCAAATCACCAGTAATTATCAATGTGACTTTATTTAATGTTTGAACATTTTCAGACTGAAGAAGCTGATAGAATTCTTCAATTCCATCATCACTGACTTTAGTTGTTGATACAAAATATGAATGATAGTGATATTAGCTGGTGTTTGCTGTTTTTGTATGGATATTATCCTATCTCAGATATCATTGTACTTCACGATAGATCTTAAAAAAAATGTTCTTTTTAAAGATGAATGCACCATCATTTTTATGTAATTTGTCATTTTTGGAATAGAAACCATATTAATATCTGATCCATTATAGCCAATACCAATTCATATCTCCCAATGTCTAGGATATCAATCTTTATGCTTCATTTTGTTTTTGAAGTCTTCAAATTTTTCTAAGTCATACTTCTTACATTCCACTTTCTTATGGAATGTAACTTAGCTGGTTCTTCTCTTTTTGAGCTGTGTCAGCTTAGCACATTTCAGCCCTGGAAGCTTTATTTCATCCACATCATGATAATGAACTCTACTTTAAGGAGGCAACTCTATCCCAGGAGTCGATTTAGTGCTTTCTAACCTGAGGTGCTCATCTTCCAGCACTCTATCAAACAATAATCTGCTGCTATTAATAAGTTTTTCATTGGCCATCCTTTCATAAGTAGTATACTTTTTTTTTTTTTTTTTTTGTACTCTGTGTTATTATGTAAGCTCTGCTGAAATTTGACCAACATAGATGACCCTGGTGGTATTTAAAATACCAGTGGCATAACTTGCAGCTTCACAACAGCAAACAAACCCCCACAGAATAACAAACTGACAGATTAATGCCTACTCCACCAAACCCCACTGCTGTTGAGGTGATTCCAACTCAAAAAGACCCTAGAGGTCAGAGTGAATTAGCCCCATAAGGTTTCCTTCCAAAGCTGTAAATGTTTATGAAAGCCAACTGCCACATTTTTCTCCTACTAAGTGGCTGGTTGGTTTTAATTACCTACATTTCTATAGGCAACCAAGGGCTTTAACCACTGGTCAACCAGGGCTTCTCGTTTAGCATCCCCTCCTCTCCCACTCCCAACTAAAAAACAAAATGAAACAAACAATAACAACAACAACAAAAAAACCCCCACAAGTAAACCCATTGCCATTGAATTTAGTTTATTCCATTGTATAGTTTACCCTAGAGGACACAGAAGAACTGCCTTCATAGGCAGTTTCTAAAGCTGTAATCATTATGGAAGCAGACTGCCATTTCTCTCTCTCCTAAAATAGCTAGTGGATTCAAACCCACTTACCTTTCAGTTAACATTCCAGCACCTAACCACTATGCCATCAGGGCTTCTTATTTAGCTACAACATGACCAAAGTTTATGTTTGTTTATAAACCAATGTGTGTGTAAAATAAGAGAGTGTGACAAGTGTGGTATGTATCAGAAGATTCATAGGGCTGGGTGACATTAATCAACAACAAGAATGAAACCCAAGACCTACTTAGGGAGAGCACGTATGTTTCATATTTTGTGCCTATGGAGAATGGTATGGAAAATTTTTAATATCTGGAAGTGGTGTACATTGAGAGCAGATTTCTCATTGTGTTTTCTATTTTTGACTCTCTTTGAATCACCTTGTTTCATCCTTTGAGCTCTCAGGAGAGCTCTGCATATGTCAAGAGGGAATGCAGTAGTGGCAGTGACAGATTTTCTCTTTCAGGGATGACCTGGACCTGCAAAGCCTGTGTCTCTGGTTTTAGCCCTCCCCACTACCTCCATCTGCTTCATAACTAAAGAAGAAAATAAGGAGGCAGGGCTTCTGATAATGCATTTGGAGAGCACACAGTATACATTCTGCTCTGAGGCCTCACTGTTTTAAGAACCAGCAGGCATCTCTGGAGTTAATTCCCTAAAACTAATCTCTGGGATCAACAATGTGTGTCAAAGAACACATCCATTTACAGTCTTGTTCCACAAATAGTGCACCATTTTTCTGACAGAGACCTCAGCAATTTCCCTTCAGTGGAATGTGGAAATGAAAATTAGGGGTCATCTAGGAATATGATTAGATCTTGTTAAAAACAAAACAAAATCGTATACTTTACGTCTGAGATCCTACATCTCTTTCTGGATGAGGCAAGGAGTTGCCACCCTCTCTAGATGAAGTCACACCCAGAACACATCCTCTCCAACCTCCCACGTAAACACCTTTGTCCTATCTCTATGTTTACCACATCCATTCCTGCCTCATTCAGTTTATATTTCTCAACTATCATTCGTCCTTGATGAATGGTTAAGTATGTACGTTTTGATTTTACAATTAAAACTAAACTAAGTGTCAGCATTTTAAGTTTAATTTAAATTTCCACTAATAATAAAATAAGGCAAAAGTACATCTATTCTTTCTGTCATTCATTCATATGTATTTGCTGAATACTTGCTCTAGGTCAGGGGTTGTGATTAGATGCTATAGATAGGGCTCAAGAAAACATTACAAGCTGATGTGAAAGAGGTAAATAATGATAATACAAGAAACAAATAGACAAGACAACTATAAAAACTATCTTGTGATAAGTGCTATGAAAAAAATAAAGGGATTATGTGAAAAAGGGTAAATGCTTTATGACCATAATTTAGTTGGTCAGAGAAAAACCTCTCTAAGGATGTTACATTTCTGTTGAGACATGACCAAGTACAATGATCCAAAAATGAAAATCATTTAGGAAAGGTAGTTCAATGAAAGTCCTGAAGCAAAGTGATCTTAGATTCAAGATTATCAGCCATAAACCTGAAGTCTAATGGTTATAAGGAAGGACTAGAAGAGATGAAGTCAGAAAATAAACAGACACATGATCTTTATCTCTTTGCAATATTATATTATCTTTTGTGTATAATTGTAGTATTCTAAATTAATCACTATTTTGTAACATATTTTTCAAATCTATATATAATGCCATAAAATGAGATTAACTTATTCAAGTTCCAGACTCAGCAGTCTAAAAACCTCATTGTCCTCATCTTTAAACCTAGTTGTCAAAACCCCCAAAATTCTTTATCAGCTACAGTCAGTTTTTAATCAGCAAAATAAAACTACTCTTGTCACCCAAAATTAATGGAATTTTAGTCAAAAGAAATTATTTTTGCTTGTTTCTCTGGTTTATAGTCTATATTTACAGTCTAAAGCCTTATCAGGTTTTTTTTTTTTGTTTTTTTTTTTTCAAACTGGCAGTATGTTGCTGTTAGGAACTGAGTTCTGACTCATACCAACCCTGTATGTTGTTTCCAATTAGTGATTCGTGGGTTTGAAACACAAACCTTGTGGTTAGCAGTCCAGGGCTTATCCTAATAAATGCTATGCATTGTTATTGTATATGACATTTTGAAATACTGCTAATAACTCATGGACACTCACCCAATAGCAACCTCAGTTTCCTCAAAGGCAAAATTAATATGCTTTGAGCACCCACTATATTCCTAAAGTATCCCAGTTGCTAGAGATACAGTGGTGGAAAAACGAAACTATATTGTGTTGCTCTGGAGTGCACATGCTTATGAAGGAAGCAACGAACAACCAAACAAATAAATAAAATAAATTTAGCCGTGCTAAGTGCCTAACCCACCATTCATCTTTCAGTTTGTTGTACTGTAGTGGCTTACATATGGTTGTGATGCAAGTATCAGCAGGGTTACTGATGATAGATAGGTCTCGGGGGATTTCCAGACTGAGAACAGACTAGGAAGAAGTTATAGAGAAGAAATAAGTGGTCCACATCTGGGGGATTAGACGCTGAACATCTTATGAATAGCAGAAGAACATTGTCTGATATAATGTCAGAAGATAAGTTCCTCAAGTTGAAATGCACTCAAAATATGACTGGGTAAGAGCTGCCCCCCTCAAAGTTGAGTTAACCTTAATGACATGGGAGGAATAAAGCTTGAGGGAACTTCATTTCCCAAAAGGGTACAACTCAAAATGAGAAGAAACATGGTCAAATATTCATTAAATATCAGAATGTGGAATGTACAAAGCATGAATTTAGGATAATTGAAAGTCATCAAAAATGAAATGTATAAAGATCAATATTCTAGGAATTAGTGAACTGCAATGGACTGGTATTGGCCATTTTGAACTGGATAATTATATGGTTTACTGTGCCAGAAATGACAAATTGAAGAGGAATGGGATATATTCTATTTCTTTGTCTATTTCAGTTTACAGAGACTGCCTGCAAGCTTCATTTCATGGCCGCATCCTCCACCATTAAAGCCATCAGGTTAGTAGTATCTTTATAAAATTCTATCTTTGGTCTTTGTTTCTGTCATCACATCTCTTTATTCTGACTCTAACCCTTCTATAACTATCTTATAGGAACCTTTGTGGTTGGATTGGAACCACTCAGATAATTCAAGATAATCACCTTATCTCAAAATCCTTAGCTTAACCATGTGGGGAAAGTTCCTTTTAAAATGTAGGGCAACCCAGAACAGGGTTCAGGAACCAGGACATGGACATCCTTGGAAAAGAGAATCTACCACAGTAACATTTACATAATTTGTTTTTTACATGGTGGCACTGTGTGTTATGAATCCTGCTGTGGCATTATAGGATAAGCATTGAACCACAAGGTCGGTTTGATCCACAAGTTAGCAATTCACACTCACCAGCCGTTCCTTAGAAATACTATACAGGGTCACCATGAGTCTGAATTTACTATAAGGCACTTAACAAAAACAACAACTGTGAGTTTGGCCTTGAAATGCTAAAGGGAATATGAGCAATTCAAACCCACCATCTGTTCTGTGGGAGAAAGATGAGGCTGTCGGCTCCTATAATTTGCAGCTTCAGAAATGCTATATAGGGTCTCTGTGAGTTAGAACCAACTCAACAGCAGTGGATTTGGTATTAGAGTAGTCCGGAGAATGCAGCTGAAAGTATAAGTCCCTCATCTCTAAATGTAAAGGCCAAGGACTTTTGACCTTGAACAATAACACAGCTTCTGGGTTATGAAATGATTGCTAAGAAACCAATGAATATGTGTTAAATGGATACTAAGACAGGCACATCCCCAGGAGACACAGGACACCTCTTGTAGGTACTTTTGAATTGAAGATTCCCCAATAACTAGGCTGAAATTTCCAGATAATTGCATGGAAATCTAAGACATGTCTACCCAATATTCTGTCCTTTCTTCTCTTCTCCACTTGGGACCTGATTTACACTGCTGTCAGGTAGTTCTCTTAACCCCTATTGTTCCTTTCTCTCCTCTTTTAATGTTTTACATATTTACACTCATCTTTGTATCTGATTTTGGAGAGTAACACATGTGCCGTGGAAATTTCAAGAAGGATGGAAATTAGGATACAGGTAGATGTTATTGTTTAAGTGCCATCAAATCTGTTCCAATTTATAACTACCTTGTATAGGGTTTCTGAGGAATGGCTGGTGAGTTTGAACTGCCAACATTGTGGTTCAAACCAACCTCCACAGGAAGATGGTACTTCCAAAATGCACCAGGTACAAAGGCCTCAGGCCTATTACACTAATGATTCAATATTGTCAAGTGAATATCCAACAGCGCCACACTAGGACTCAGTAATCAATAACCACATCTTATTTCACAGGACTTAGAAGTCTTGGTCTGGTGCGACAGGTTAATACACTAGACATCAAGATTGTTTTAAACCACAAGGTTGGCAGTTCAAGTTCACTAATCACTCCTTGGAGACCCTATACAGGGCTGCTATGAGTTGGAACTGACTCAACAGCACTTAACAACAATAACAATTATGACTTGGGTATTAAATAAATGTGGATTGTGTTCTTTAGAGGGAAGGTAAAAATTCTGTTATAAATGCCCCTAGAAATATGCTTATGTAACTGATTAACTGTATCCTTCTTTAAATTTAGATTTGTGATAAAATGAAATGTTTATTGAATAATTGTCCAACACAATAATTAGAGTCAGAATTATCAAACACAATAACTAGGAATTTTGAAGTTATATTTACAAACTCTATGAAAATCATCAGAATGACTAAGTACCAAGTGATAAGATACATATAGTGAGAGAGGTCTTTTGGTCACTTCTACCCTTAAAGAATTCATGATCATTTCATCATCATAAGGAGGTAGAGTACAGGACACTATGAAACCAACAATTCAAAGGCATTGTCCTTGGTTTTTCTTTTGTTTTTAACAATATTCTCAGTGAGATTTTAATATCCAAAATTATCTAGAAATTTTGAACAATTCTCTAAAAGATAATGCTAACCATTATTATAATTCCTCATGAGTTAGCAGTGAAATTCTTGAGATGAATGGAAAGAAATCTCACCAGATATACCAGATCAATAAAGATGAGACAATTAGATATTTCAGAAATTAAAAATAAATTATTCCAAAAACAACTATTGGATGATAATTGAGTCATTTTGCCAAAAACAAAGAAAAACCCCATAGCAATCTTAACTTTATATGCAAGCAAAAACAGATTTTCAAAATATAAAGAAAATATTGATAGATCTAAAAGATGAAATAGACATATCTACAACTATATTTCAGCATTCTTTTAGTAGTACCCTACAGAACTTATAGAAAGATACTGAATAGCCTGTAAATATCCTAAATAATATTATCAACCAACTTGTCCAAATTACTATTTATAGAATCACCCAATTGTTGTTATGTGCCATAGAGTCAGTTGTGACTCACAGCAACCTTATGCACAACAGAATGAAACACTGCCCAGTTCTGCACCATCCTTAAACTTGTTACGATTGAGTCCATTTCTACTGCCACTGTGTCAATCCATCTCGTTAGAGGTCTTCCCATTTTGCGCTGACCCTCCAACTTTTCCAAGCATGATGTCCTTCTCCAGGGACTGGTCCTTCCTAAAAACATGTCTGAAATATTATAAACAAAATCTGGCCATCATGGCTTCTAAGAAGCACTCTAAATTGCACTTCTTGCAACACAATCCCATCAATTCTTTTACAATCTTACTTATTCTTGTCCATCGTTCACATGCATATGAAGTAACTGAAAACACCACGGCTTGATTCACAAGCACCACAGTCCTCAAACTGCTATCTTTGCTCTTTAACACTTTACAGAGGTCTTGTTCATTATATTTGACTACTGCAATATGCCATTTAATTTATTGATTGTTGCTTCCATGAGTGTTGATTATAGATCCAAGAAAAATGAAGTCTTTGGATCTTCCATCTTTTCTCCATTTATCATGATGTTATTTATTGGTCTAGTGGTGAGGATTCTTTTTCTTAACATTGAGATATATTCCATACTGAAGGCTGTAGTTTTTGACCTTCACCAGTAAGATGAAGTCCACTTCTGTTTCAGCACACATGGTTTTATCATCAGCATAATACAAGTTTTTAATGAGTCTTCCTCCAATCCTGATGCCACATTTTTAGTCACATAATCCAGCTTCTGCGTCTATGTGCTCAGCATACAGATTGAATAGGTATTGTGAAAGAATACAAACCTGGCATACAAGTTTCTTCATTTTAACCACTCGACATCCCCTTATTCTCTTTGAACAGCCATCTCTTGGTCTATTTACATGTTGCTCATGAGTACAATGAAATATTCTGGTATACCCATCCTTGGCAATATTATCCATAGCTTGTCATGATCCACACAGTGAAAAGCCTTTATATAGTCAATAAGGCACAAGTAAACAACTGTCTGGTATTCTAGGCTTTCAGCCAAAATCCTTGTTGCAAGGATATACCTAGTTATATACCCTCTTTTGAATCTGACTTGGACTTCTGGAAGTTCTCTGTTCATACACCATTGTTACCATTTTTGAATTATCAGCAAAATTTTACTTGTATGTGATAGTAACAGTATTGCTCTATGATATCCGCATTATGTTGGATTATTTCTCTTTGTAATGGACACAAATATGAATCTCCTCCAATCAATTGGTAGCTAGCTATCTTACAAGCTTTCTGTAATCATGTTTTCTGACATTCTTTCTATTCCACTTGTGTCTATTTTATAATAGTAGGCAGGGAATCCAATATTCATAAGACAGTCAAGCATCTTAGTATTATTTCCCCTCTTCAGACTATGCCTCAATCCATGCATCACAGGGCCCTGTAGTTCCAAGGTTGAACATGCATCAGTATTTACCTTTGTCCCATTTAGCCCATGCAAACCTGTCTCAGTGTTCCCCTATCTACCTTGTTCTTCCATTCCCTCCTCTTCTTGTGTATTGCCATCCCCAACACCCAAACTATGATGTCTTTGATCCTTACCCTGTGCTCTACTGTCACATTCCTCTACCTGTCCCAAACTCCTCACAACACTCCCACCGGTAACCAACGAAGAATTTTTTTTTTTTTTTCACTTTTAGTATGGGTATCTTTTCTTAAGCTTTTACAATAATAGTCTTATGCAATATTTGTCCTTTTATGTCTGACTAATTTCACTCACTATAATGTCCTCAAGGTTCATCCATGTTATGTGGTGGCTTACACCTTCCTTAGTATTCTTCAAGTTAGCATACTATTCCACTGTGTGTATGTACCAAAATTTGTTTATCATTTCTTCCATTGATGGGCACTTAGGCTGTCTCCATCTTTTTGCTATTGTGAATAGTGCTGCTATTAACATTGATGTGCATATATCTACTTGTGTTGTGGTACATATTTCTTGTGGATATATACCAAGTAGAGAAATTGCTGAATCTTATATTTCTATTTCCAACTTTCTAAGGAAGTACCATATTGTTTTCCAGAGAGGTTGGACCATTTTGTATTCCCACCAGCAATGTAGAAGGGTCCCAGTCTTTGCACATCCTCACCAACATTTAATGTCTTCTGTATTTTTTAAATTCACTGTTATTGTTGGTGTAAGATGATATCTCATTGTTATTTTGATTTGTATCTCTCTAATGGTTACGGGCTGCTATCCTCAGGGTCAGCAGTTCAAAACTACCAGCTGTTCCACGGGAGAAAGATGAGGCTCTCTGCTCCCATAAAGATTTACCGCCTCCAAAACCCTGTATCGGTCACTATGAGTCGGAACTGACTCCATGGCACATAACAACAACAACAATGGATTCCTATCTGGAGTCAGAAAACCAAAAGTGAAGAACACGTTCAGCATCTCTCAATCTGGGGGAACTGAAGAAAAAAAATCAAGTCTCGACTTTCGTTATTGAGGGTTACTCTGGGCAAATTATCGAACGATGCAAAAAGCATCAGAAAAAGATGGACGGAATACACAGAGTCACACTACCAAAAGGAAATGGTTGATGTTCAACCATTTCAAGATGTACCATATGACCAAGAGCCAATGATACTGAAGAAAGAAGTCCAAGGTGCATTGAAGGAATTGGCGAAGAACAAGGTACCAGGAAATGATGGAATAAAAATGGAAATCTTTCAAGAAAATGAGGCAGCACTAGAAACACTCACTCATCTATGCCAAGAAATTTGGAAATCAACTATCTGGCCAACTTATTGGATGAGGTCCATATTTGTGCCCATTCCAAAGAGAGGTGACCCAATGGAATGCAGAAGTCATTGGACAATATCTTTGTTATCCCATGCAAGAAAAGTTTTATTAAAGGTAATACAGAAACAGCTGCAAGCATAAATTGACAGAGATCTTCCAGAGATTCAAGCCAGATTCAGAAGAGGCTGTGGATCAAGGGATATCATTGTTGATGTATGATGGATCTTGGCTGAAAGCAGAGAATACCAGAAAATTGTTTACCTATGCTTTATTGACTATGCAAAGGCTTTTAATTGTGTGGATCATGACAAGCTATGGACA
>NW_006408576.1:14841964-14842972 GCF_000296735.1 Chrysochloris asiatica
CACTCAGGCATATATAATAATTTATACCACCAAAGGACACGTTCTGTAAGCCTTCATCCTGGCTGCCAGCTCTCAGTCCCTCTAATTCCATGAATTTAGAGTCCTCAGCTGCTCCTTCTCTCCATGTCTCCCATCTCTGCCGCCATCTCTGGTGTCGCTGCTTCTCTGAATAGGATCCTGCATTCCACTTGTGCTCTTCTCTCTTGATGGTCCTAGGGTCCTCTGTTTCTGGACTATAAGATTAACTACTCCTTTATCTCTCTCTTTTTTTTTTTTAATGTTATATTGCAGTAGTTTTGTTTTGCTGAGTCTTTGTGATTTTCTATGCATAGGATCAGATCATCTGTAAACAGAGAGAGTTTTACTTCTTTTTGCAAACTTGGTGGTGGTAGTGGTGGTGGTTATGTGCCGTGGAGTTGGAACCGACTCATAGTGGCCCTGTACAGGGTTTCCGAGGCTGTAAATCTTTACAGGAGCAGAAAGCCTCATCTTTTCACCTGTGGAACAGCTGGTAGTTTCGAACTGCTGACCTTGAGGTTCACAGCCCGATTTGTGCCCTTTATTTCCCTGTATTGCCTTATAGCTGTTGCTAAGACCTCCAAATTAATATTGAATATGAGTGGTTATAAAGGACATCCTTGCCTTGTATCTATTCTCACGGGGACCTTTTCAATTTCTTTCCTTGAGAGTGATGTTAGCTGTTGGTTTTGTATATATGCTCTTATTTATGCTGAGAAATTTCCCCTCAATTTCTACTTTGTTGAGTGTTTTTATCGGGAATGGATGGTGGATTTTGTCAAATGCCTTTTATGCATCAATCTATTTAATCATGTGGTTCTTTTCCTTTTTCTGATTTATATGTGGATTACATTGATTGTTTTTCTAATGTTGAACCATCCTTGCATCCCTGGTATGATTCCCACTTGGTCATGATGTATTCTTTTTTTTTATTGTGCTGCTGGATTCTCTTGGCTAGGATTTTGTTGAGAATTTTTGCATCTATGTTCC
>NW_006408576.1:14848493-14849696 GCF_000296735.1 Chrysochloris asiatica
GCTCCGATCTTTCCCCCATGAGGTCTCGCTCAAGATGGCGGCTCCTGGAGCAGCCGAGCGTCCCGGACTAGAAAGCAATAGATTTCTTGCTTCTGCCACAAATTCCCCCAGCTGTGAGCCTTTCAGCCTTCTAAGTATTCCTTTATATGCGGTTCAGAGTTCTGGGACCAGTCCCTGAATCTGCTTGGTCGGGTATTCTGTGTTGTTGGTGGAGCTCTCAGCTATACGTCCACCCGATCCACCATCTTGTTTGTTCCACTTCTTCCATAAAGATTTACAGGGTCACTATAAGTTGAAAATGACTTCAAGGCAAATAGCCAGTCAGCCAACCAAACAGTCAATTCTGACTCATAGTGATTGTATGAATCACATGATTCAGGAGATGCTAAAGGTAAAACCAGTAAAAGTTGTACTAGATAATCCACTTTCCCACCAACTCCCCTGATGCTGCTGGGTCACAGAGCTTGGTTCACAGCTTCTGTGTTACAAGTCCATGGTCACAGGTTTCAGTCATAACCAACAATTATCATCGAGTACAGCAGGAAAGGCAGACATATGTAACCATATTCTACTGAGGATCTTCTCAGATCCAGTATGTACCCAAGTTCAGGAGTAAATCAGTTTTAGAGAATGCTAGTCTAGATGATGCCCTGTACAGATAAGAGGTCCCAAGTCTTGACAGAAGTGAGTCAGACAGAAGTCAAATGCATGACCTGAAATCAATATTCAACCTTCAGTCCCTGAGTTAAACCCAAACTACTAATATTTTAAACCCAAAAATTTGGCCAACTGATTGGAAGAAATACATATTTGTGCCCATTGCAAAGAGAGGTGACCCAACAGAATAAGGAAATCATCAGACAATATCTTTGATATCGCATGTGAGTAAAGTTTTACTAAAGATAATACAGAAATGGCTGCAAGCATACATTGGCAGAGAACTTCCAGAGGTTCAAGCTGGATTCAGAAGAGGCAATGGAACGAGGGATATCATTGCTGATGTCTGATGGATCTTGGCTGAAAGCAGAGAATATCAGACAGATGTTTACCTGTCAATAAAGACTACACAAAGGCTTTCAATTGTGTGCATCATGACAAGCTATGGACAACATATGAAGTATGAGTATTCCAGAACACTTAATTGTGCTCATGAGGAATCTGTACCTGGACCAAGAGGCAGTTGTGCAAACAGAACATGGGAAC
>NW_006408576.1:14849796-14856534 GCF_000296735.1 Chrysochloris asiatica
AATATCTTCTCCCTCTTTTTTTTTTTTTTTTGTTATGTCTCCCAACGGTTTGTGAATTTTAATAATTTTTTCAGAGAATCAGCTTCTTGTCCTATTGATTCTTTCTATGGTTTTTCTGTTTTCTACCTCATTTATTTCTGCTCTAATCTTTATTACTTCCTTTATTCTATTGACTGTAGGTTTACTTTGCTGGTCTGTTTCTAGTTGTTGGAGATGTTGTGTTAATGTGTTGATTTGGGTTCTTTCTTCTCTTTTGATGTGTGCACTTATTGCAATAAATGGTTCTCTCAGCACTGCTTTTACTGTGTCCCAAAGATTATGGTATGTTGTGTTTTCATTCTCATTTGTTTCTAGGAGCTTCATGAATTCATGTTTTATTTATTCTACAATCCAGTTGCTTTTCAGCAGGGTATTAGTCAGTTTCCATGTATCTGACTTTATTTCTTGATTTCTAATTTTATAACATTGTTGTTTGAGAAGATGCTTTTAAGTATTTTGATGTATGAAAATTAATGGATGCTTGTTTTGTGGCCTAACACATGGTCTATTCTGGAGAATGGCCCATGTGCACTGGAAAAGAATGTGTATTTTGCTGTTGTTGGTTTGAAGGCTCTGTACATATTTATGAGGTCCAATTGGCTGATTGTGCTGTTTAGTTTCTCTGTATGTTTGTCGAGTTTCTTTCTGATTGTTCTATCTGTTTTCAAATATGGTGTGCTAAAATCACACACTATTATGGTAGATTTGTCTATTTCTTTCTTCAAATCTATTAGAGTTCCCTTCATATATTTTGGAGCTTTTTCATTGGGAGCATAGATATTTATTATTGTTATGTCATCTTATTCAGTTGTCCTTATAATCATGAGATAATGTCCATCTTTATCTATTATGCTGATTTTTGCCTTAAATTTTATTTAATCAGAGATTAGTATTGCCACTACTGCTTGTTTTCTATTACAATTAGCTTGGTATATTTGTTTCCATCTTTTGACTTTTATTCTGTTTTTGTTTTTTTGTGTAAAGTGTGTTTCTTCCAGACAGCATATTGAAGGATCTTGTTTTCCTATCCATTCTGCCACTATCCCTCTATTAACTGGTGCATTTAATCCATTTACATTCAGTGTAATTATCGATAAATATGGATTAATTGCTGCCATTGTTTGTTTTTATGTGGCATTACTGGTTTCTTTGTTCTGCATGTCTTCCTCTGCTGAGTTCATGTTTTTGTGTGTGTGTTTTTTCTTGTCAGTTTCTTCATAGTTTTAATTTTTCCATGTTCTTCTTGGATTTTCATTTCTTGGCATGTTGTGAAGTGCTAATTTTCTTTGAGGTTACCTTGTATTCTATTAACTTTTCCCTCCATTTCCACCAGTCTATTTTATCCTGTAATCTACCTGACCTTCTCACCACCTGGATCTCTGTTCTTGTGTATTTACCTTCTTTCACATTTTAATTGTTTTGATCGTAGAGTTTTGATCATATTTTGATCATAGAATTTGATCATAATTGTTTTGATTATATCCTCTGAATATGTTCTTATAGTTTTGTTCTGGTCTTGATTCTTCTATTTGTCAATTGAATTTTGGGTCGTGCTGCCACATATGTCTGTTCTTGTTGGTTTTCAGTCCACAGAACTTCTTGTTGGATGTTTTGCAGCATAGGGTGGGCTTTGGCAAAATCCCTTAATTTCTTTTTATTCTGGGATGTTTTGATACACCATCATATTTGATCGACAGCTTTGTTGGATAGAGGATTCTTGGTTGGCAGTTTTTTTTCTTTCAGGAATATATATATATATATCTCCATTGCCTTCTTGCTTACCCGATTTCTGTTGAGGGATCCCAGCTTAATTTGATTTGTTTATCTTTCTATGTAATACTTCTCTTTTTCCAAACTGCTTTCAAGATTCCCTCCTTATCTTTGATTTTGGAAAGCTTGATTATTATATGTCTTGGTGCTTTTCTTTTGGGGTCTATCCTTCCTGGGGTTCATTGAGCTTCTTGAATGCTTATCTTTTTACTTTTCAGGATATTAGGGAATTTTTCTTCCAGTAGCTCTTAACTATCTCCTCTGTTGACTTGTGTGATTCTTCCTGTTCTGGAATGCCGATA
Organism: Chrysochloris asiatica; assembly: GCF_000296735.1. Classification (NCBI taxonomy): domain Eukaryota; kingdom Metazoa; phylum Chordata; class Mammalia; order Afrosoricida; family Chrysochloridae; genus Chrysochloris; species Chrysochloris asiatica. Next base: position 14,851,908 of record NW_006408576.1, read on the forward strand.
ATTCTTAAGTTTTTCCTCTTCATGTTGTCCAACATGAATCTTAGATCTTCTCTGGATTTTTTTTTTTTTTTTTCCCTGCTTGCTTTTCTATCTTAGTGGTATTGAGAGATTTGTCTTCCAGCTTACTAGTTCTGGCTCCCATCACTTCAATTCTATTCCTTTGCTTTTCAATGTATTATCCATTTCTGATATTCTATTATTAATCATTTAGACCTCTTTCTGGAGGTTCTGAATTGTTTCCAATGCTACATTTATCTATTTTACTGTTCCTGTAGCACTTTCCTGACTTCTTCCTTTTTATTTTTCTCAACTCCTCTGTAAAGTGTTTTGAAACGTTTTATAATCATTTTTCTGAATTCCTTCTCATTGCCTTCCTTCCAATATGCAGTCTAGGTCTACCTACAGATCATTTGAGTCATTTTATCTTGTTTTTCAACATGTCCAGAGATGGTCATTATTTTCTTGGTCATTTTCAGAAGTTAGCTGTGACTAAATACTCAGACAAATGCATGTTGGTATTTTATTATGTTTCTGATTGCCTCTAGGTAGATTGTTCAGGATGTGGGCTTCACTTTTCACTCTTCTTATCACTCAACTCAGAGTAGCTGTCACAGGTGTTGGCTGCCTACCTAGTGTATGGCAGCTGGTATTGGTTCTTGCTTGGATGGTGGGATTTTATAGGTTGTGATTGTAGCTTGACTATATGACTGCAATTGCTGTATCTTCTTGGGGAAGAGAAAGAGCACCCTAAAGCTAAAGTGGAGACCAACAAACAAAACAGCAACAGCAAAAACCACAGATTGGATACTATAGTCTATAATCACAGAAGAGAGAAAAGAGAAGAAAAGAAAAATCTGCTACAAATTATGAGCATGACTTTAATTTCTGTCTCTTGGCTTCTTGCCTTCAAGGATGCCTGAGAAATTTTAAGATACTACTGTTGGTCATTATGACGTAACCTAGGATTTAATTTTGGGCCTGTTTCCTTTTTAGTCTGTCTCTATCCCACACCACAACCCCTGTTCAGGCCTCTTTCCTAGTGATAAACTGTTCAAGGCCAGCTGTATCCATTTTGTGTTGCTGTTTGGTTTTAAATGGAAACTGTTCCTTTAAATTTTGAGCAGATCCATGGACTTGTGTAATAGAACCCTTCAAAGGTATGGGGGGTGTCCACTTTCTCAGGCACCTCCTTTAGTCACCAGAATGTAGGTGCACAGACTGCAAGAGACCAATGAACAAATACAAAAAAAAAAAAAAAAATGTCCATACCTTTATCTCTGCAGACTAGTTAGGCGTCTGTGGTGGCTCTGACCTTCCTCCACTTTGTCTTGCCCAAGATGGCCACTCCAGGAACCACTGAGGCCAGTGGATCTGAAAGCACTAGATTTCTTGCTTCTGCTACAAATTCTACTGGCTATAAGCCTTCAAATTTTCTAAATATTCCCTTATTTGTGGTTCAGAGTTCTGGAACCATCCCCTGAACCAACATCATCTGGTATTCTGTGTTATTTTTGATGGAGATCCTTAGTGCACTTCTCCCCCATCCACCCTCAAGTCCCACCTCCTCCTGAATGTTTTAATGATGACCAGTTCTTTTTGGTGCAGTGACAATGCATTCTTATGGTGCTTCCTGCATTGTTCAGTATTTTCCCCCATAGACTCCTTCAATATTGCAATTTAAGGCTTGAATTTTTCTACAGTTTTTTTTCAGTTTGAGAATTGTTAATTTTCATATACTATGATAATATTCTAGAAAGGAAAGAAGGGTGTCTTGAGAATATAACAACTTTCTTATTAATAAGAAACATAATTACCTGAATCCACAATCAATGCTCATGGAAATATTGAGCAAATCTGATGCAAAAGACCTCTTTAAAATATAAAAAAAAATGAGATGTAATTTTGAGGATTAAGGTGTGCCTGATCCAAACCATGATATTTCCAATTATTTCATATGCATATGAAAATTGGACAATGAATGAGGAAGACTGGAAATAAATTTATGCATTTGAATTATGATATTGGTACAGAATATTGAAAGTACCATGGATTTCCAGAATAATTAATAAGTTATTTTTAAAGACATTCCTCCAAAATGCTCCTGAGTAGCAAGAATGGTGAGACTTCACCTCATTTATTTTGGACACTTTATCAGGAAGAACCAGTCCTTGGAAAAGGGCAATGTGTTTGGTAAAGTTTAGGGTCAGGTAGAAAGAGTGAGACCCCAAGTGACATCGACACAGTGGCTTCAAGAATTAATTCAAATATAATAACAGTTATGAGGATGGTGCAGGACAAGGCAATGTTTTCTTCTGTTGTGCATAGGGTTGGTATGAGTTTGAGTTGACTCAAGAGCACCTAACAAAAACAACATAATTAAAGTAGGTTTATATATTTATAATTATGTATCCTGAAAATTTTATTTGAGTAGATATTTAACTATATTTGAACTTAGAAATGTAAAATCATTAATAAAGTATAATATTTTAAAATATAATTAATAAACCGATTATGCCATAAAACAATATAAAATAGCAGTGCTATGTTTCAGATGCCGTTAAATTTAAGCAAAGTATATGCCAGTGATATAGATCTTTGCTAATAATATTTAGTTGTTGCTCTTTTTCCTGGATGGTAATTATATGCATACCCATTTAATTAGTTTCTGAGGTGAAATGGAAATTGAAGGAAGAGAAACCTAGTTGAACAAATATTTACAGCCAGTAATCTTCCAATGCATGGTTGGATGCCTACATGAGGCTTATTTCTACCTTGTAGATATAAAAACCACCTTTTCTGAGGCATCTTTCCTGGGCAAGGAGTCCTGAACTGCAGTGTTCTAAACCTTAGTCCATGTAACAAATTTCTGTTTATCATCCTCTTGCTTAACTTGCTGAACACATTTCCTGATTTTAAACAATTCCATATCCCTTTGTTCTGTTCAAACAACCGCCTCTTGGCCTATGTACAGGTTCCTCATGAGCACAATTAAGTGTTGTGCAATACCTTTTCTTAGCAATGTTATCCATAGTTTGTTATGATCCACACAGCTGAATGCCTTTATAGAGTCAATAAAGCAAAAGTAATTATCTTTCTGATATTCTCTACTTTCATCTGATATCAATATTGAACTTTTCTTCCTTTTCTGTCTTTTTAATGACCTTTAGCTTTCTTCATGTATTATGTTCTTGTTGTTATCCACAGTCTCTGCTTTTCAGTCATTTGCGTTAGTATCCAATGCATCAAATTTGGTCTTCAGATGGTCTCTAAATTCAGTTGGGATACACTCAGCATCACATTTTGGCTTTAGTGGACAGGTTTTAATTTCTTCAGCTTCAGCCTGAATTTGCATATAAGCAATTGATCTGTTCCACTGGCCTTGCATCAGCTGATGATCATCCTCATCATCCTTCCCGATATACACAGTCAGAAACAATATCAGACACTGTATATCGTTTATCTAAAGCATGATTAGATCTCTAAAAATATAATTAAAAGCCAGGAAAACAAAACCCTGGTTCTTGTTGTTGTTCATAAGATCACTAAGAGTTGGTACTGACTAGACAGCACCTAACAACAGCAAAATATATTTAATAACATGATGTTATTGTTGCTAATTACCGTGGAGTTGATTCTAACTCAAATTTAAATGACACCTCTAAATTAATTAAATAATATTCCATAAGGGAATTCATTAAAAGAAATGAATAATAAAAATTAAACTGTGTGAGGCATAGCTAAAACAGTACTTAGGGGAAAAGGTGTAATGTACATTGTAAAACAAAGGCTGAGATTTCAAGAAGTAATCAATCCAAAGACAGTAGAATCAGTGAGAAGATTAAAATAAGAAAGGAAACAACATGAGCAAAACCCAAAATATGCAAATAAAAACATTTAAAAATTAAAAAAAAAATATCTTTCACTATATAGATTTAATAAGGAGATCATCATAATGCATGTAAAAATATTTACTAAGGCTCACAAATTCTGAGGAATAGACAAACAATCTATAGCAAGTTTATTTAATGGGAGAAATATGGAAGAAACTTTTTCAACTCAGCAATAACTCAGACTTGCTTACTATCCGGTCCACATTAACATTGCTCAAAAATAAATTTGTTTTTTTTTTAGTAAATACCATGGTGTCTATTCTGCCAACACTGCAGTTCAAACAAAACTTGTGGTCTAGTACTTATCCTATAGCACCACGACAGAACTCTTTAAAAAATAAAATAAATAAAAATAAAACCCCACTTCTATGAAGTCAAAGGAACCCTGATGGCATAGTGGGTTTCCATTGGGTAGCTAACAACAGGGTCGGAAGTTCGAATCCACCAGGCACTATATGGAAGAAATACGACGCTTTCTGCTTCCATAAAGATTTTTTTTTCCACTTTAGCTTTTTTTAAAAAACCCCACAAACAAACAAAAAAACACCCACTCAGGCATATATAATAAATTATATCTCCAAAGGACACATTCTGCAAGTCTGCTCCTGGCCACAAGTTCTTAGTCCTTCTCTTCTTAGTTGATGTCCTCCAAGCCCCCATCTCTACCTCCATCTCTGGTGCTGCTGCTTCTCTGGATAAGGTCCCACATTCTATTTGTGTGTTCCTCTCTTGATGGT
>NW_006408576.1:14860930-14865825 GCF_000296735.1 Chrysochloris asiatica
AGATTGAAGTTGTCAAGGACTTCATTCTTCTTGGATCAACTATCAACACTTAAGGAATCAGCAGTCAAGAAATCAAATGACGTATAGCATTAGGCAAATCTGCTGCACAAGACCTTATTAAAGTACTGAAGAGCACAGATGTCAGCTTGAGAAATAAGGTACACCTGACCCAAGCCATGGTATTTTTAATAACCTCATTTGCATACAAAAGCTGAACAGTGAATAAGGAAGACCATAGAAAAATAGATGTTTTTGAGTTATGGTGTTTGAGGAGAAGATTGAAAGTGCCATGGGCTGCCCATAGAACCAACAGATCTGTGTTGGAAGAAGTACAGCCAAAGTGCTCCTTGGAGGCCAGGATGGCCAAACTTCAGTTCTCATACTTTGGACATGTTGTCAGGTGGGATCAGTCACTGGAGAAGGATATCATGTTTGGTAAGGTGAAGGGTCAGACAAAAAGTGGAAGATCCCCAGAGAGATGGATTGGCAAAATGGCAGCATCAATGCGCTCAAGCATGGCAATGATAGTGAAGTTGGCCCAGGATAGAGCAATGTTTTGTTCTGTTGTGCATAAGCTTGCTATGAGTCAGTACTGACTCCATAGCACCTAACAACCACAACAAGAAATAATATTTAGAATGTTCAGAAACCCTTAGCCAGTTGAGGTACTCACTCATGTTTCCTATTTAAGGAAGCTCCTGAGAAATTACTTCCCAAATACCTTAAGAAGTTAGAGCTGAGTTAACAGAGATTTCCAGTATGAAAGCATGCAGGTCGCAGCTTTGTTCTGATGGACCTTTTGGTTCACTGTCCCCTGTGCAACACAATAGTCTTTGGGGACCTTCACCACATCTCATTGTCCTACTTTTATGTCCTGTTCAACATTGGTGCTGTGACCAATGAAAACTTCCTGTGGTGTTTATTGATTATCTTTTAATCAATTTTCACATCAACTGAAAATTTCTTGAGTACAAAAAAGTAGGGCTGCCCTTGACTGTTCACAGTGCACAGTGAATAATCTGTGTGGATTTAAGATTAAATTTAGGTGTCTCTGCATTACTTATGACAGTGTCAGGCTACTCTGAATATTAAAACCTTGATTTTGGAATCAGATGAAGGAAGGAATGAATCTAGCCAGTTAATTTCTTTCATCTTGACTTTTATCATTTGTAAATTAGGAATAAGGGACCCTAATGGTGAAGTGGAGTCCTTGTGTGGCTCTGTGAGTTAGTGTGCTAGACTGCAAAGTTGGTTTGAACTGCAAGATCAGTGGTTCAAGCTCACCAGGTGCTCCTCCCCAACCACATACAGGGTTGCTACGGGTCGGAACTGACTTGACAGCACTTAACAACAGTGACAAGTGGTGAAGTGGGTTAAGTGTTGGGCTGGTAATTGAAAGGTCTGTGGTTAGGATGCATCAGCCACTTGGCATGAAAAACATGAAGTAGTCTGCATCTATAAAGATTTACAACCTCAGAAAACCCAACGGGACAATTTTACTCTGTCCAATAGGGTTTCTACAAAGTCAGAAATCTACTTGACAGCAATGTGTTATATCCCAAAATTGTTGACTTACACATGTGTTCCTGGGTTGCACAAATTGTTTGTGCTTGGCTTTTGGCCTAAACAGCTTGGAGTTCTAAACCACCTACCTATGCTACATGAAAGAGATTGGAGATTTACTGCTATAAAGATTACAGCCAAATAAATCATATGAAACAATTCTACTTTTAACACATGGGGTCACCATGAGTCAGAATTAACTCAAAGCAACAGGCTTGATTTGGGTTTTTGATATTTATAAACATATACTCCCATTCAAAATGGGTTAAGCTAGGTAGACGGAATAGACAGTACACACAGCACAAAGACTGGCTTGTATACAAATTCAGTACAAATTTTTATCTTTCCTGTTTGTTTCGCCACACAGTTGAGAAGTCACCACATCTATGCTACTTCTCAGTTGTTGTCATTAGCTGCCATTGAGTTAGTTCCAACTTGTAGCAACTATATGCACAACAAAATGAAACACTGCCCAGTTCTGCATGATCCTCACAATTGTTATGTTTGAGTTCACTGTGGTTGCCGCTAAGTCATTCCATCCCATTAGGGATTTCCCATATTTTTGCTGCCCCTCCACTTTACCAAGAATGATGTTTTTCTAGAGACTGATATCTCCTGACAACAGAAGTCAAAATCTGCCCATCCTCACATCTAAAAAGCATTCTGGATGTACTTCTTCTAAGATAGATTTGTTTGTTCTTCTGGAAGTCCACGGTATATTCAGTATTTTTTGCCTACAGCATAATTCAAATGCATCAGCTATTCTATGGTCTTCCTTATTCATTGCCTAACTTTCATATAGTATAAAGCAATTGAAAATACTATGGCTTGAGTAAGGTGCACCTTAATCTTCAAATTGACATCTTTGCTCTTGAATACTTTAAAAAGTTATTTTCCAGAAGAGTTACCTAATGCAATACATTCTTTGATATCTTGATTGTGGCTTCCGTGAATATTTATGGTAGCTCCAAGTAAAATGAAATTTTTGGCATCTTTAAGTTTGTCAATATTTTTCTTCATAATATTATTTAGTGGTCCAATTGTGAAGATATTAGTTTTCTTTACACTGAGTTGCAATCCATACTGAAGGCTGCTGTGATTCATATTCATTGGTATTTTCTGTCTTCCTCACTTCCAGAAAGCAAGACTGTGTCATCTGTATATCACAGGTTGTGTTTTCCTGCAATCCTGATGCCACATTCTTCCTTATATGACCCAGCTTCTCAGTTTATTTTCTCAGGATACTTATCCTTGACTGAATAAGTATGGTGAAAGTGTACAACCGTCACGTACACCTTTCCTGATATTAAACCATTCAGTATACCCTAGTTATTTTAAAAGGACTGCATCTGGGTCTATATACAAGTTCCTTTATGAGCACAATTAAATGTTGTGAAATTCCCATTATTCTGAATCTTATCCATAATTTATAAGAGCCACAACAAATGAATGTCTTTGCATAGTCAAGAAAACACAAGTAAATATGTTTCTGTACTCTCTGTTTTCAGACACGATATATCCGATTTCAGCAATGATATTCCTACTTCCATACCCTCTTCTGAATCTGACAGTTGATTTTCTGGCAACTGTCAGATACTACCTGTCAGTATACTACTGTAAATATTTTGAATAATTTTCTAAAAAATTTGACTTATGTATGACATTGTTCGATGATTCTCACATTATGATAATTTTCCTTTCTTTGGAATTAGCATAAATATTGACCTTTTCCAATTAGTTGGCAAGATAGCTATCATAAAAAATAATTGTAATAGAAGAACCAATGTTGCCTCATTCTTGAAACATTTCAATTTTTATTCCATCAATTCTTGTAACCTTGATTTTCCCCAGTGTTTTCAGTACAGCTTGAATTTGTGTCTCCAGTATCATCTGTTCTTCATAATCTGCTACCTATCAAAATGGTTGAGTTTTGACCAATGTCTCTGTGCATTTCTTCCTTCTTCTTTTGATGCTTCCTGCATCATTTAATATTTTGTCCATAGACTTATTCAATATTGCAATTTGAGGCTTGAATTTTTTCTTCAGTTCTTTCAGCTTAAGAAATGCTTTTTGATTTTATAACTTTAGGTCTTTACATATTTCATTATAATACTTTGTCTTTTGGAGCTTACCTTTGAAATTTTCTGTTCAGCTCTTTTACTTCCGCATTTCATCCAGTCACTTTAACTTTTCTATGTTCAAGAGAAAGTTTCAGGGTCTCTTCTGACATTCATTTAGGTCTTTTCTTTCTTACTTGTCTTTTTAGTGACCTTTTGCTTTCTACATTTATAATATTCTTGATGTCATCTCACAACTCTTATGGTCTTTGGTTATTACTGTCTAATGAATCAAATCTGTGTCTGAGATGGTCTCTAAATTTAGGTGGGATATATTAAAGGTCATATTTTGTCTATCATGGAGTTGTTTAAATTTTCTACACCATCAGTCTGAACTCATATGTAAAAAAAAATTATAAAATGCTCTGTAATCAGCCTTTCTTCTTGTTTTGGCTGATGATATTAAACTTCTCCATCATCTTTTCCCACAGATGTCAATTTGATCCTGTGAGGTGCATTTATATAGTTGTCATATATGTTGTTGAAAATAGTTATTAGCAATGAGGTAGTTTATTTTGAAAAATTTTATCATGCTATCTCTAGTAATGTATCTATCCCCAAGGCCTTATTTTCCAACTTCAGATCCTTCCTCTTTATTTGCAACTTTCACAGTTCAATCATCAGCAATTATAAATGTATCGTGAATGCATGTTTGATCTATTTCAGATGAGGAACTTGATATAATTAATCTCTACATTTAATGATTGGTGAGTTAATTTGAAAAATAGTCATATTAACTGGCCTTCATTGTAAATAGATTGATATTAGCCTATCACAGATAGCACTGTGCTTCAAGATAGTTCTTGAGGTTTTTGACTTCCCGTGTGAGTAGCATCAGACAGCCAGGTAAGAAAGGCTCTGTGGGGGAGGGATTGAAAACCCACAGAAGCTGTGCTCGCATAACAACACCAGAGCACTGGATCTACCATAAAGTCCAGGACCGTCAGTTTCCCATACTCGCAAGTGAAAAAATGATGATATAAAGGAAAATATTGTGAGTTAGGAATCTCTGGACACAGGACTCCCTCTGTGGCCACCCCACCTAGGAAGAGTTCAAGGGTGGGGCTACAGCCAGACCAGTACAGGGAGCCGACACTAAAAGTGGTACAGAGACATTTGCAAAAAGGTGTGGGACATTCCACACATTTTTAACTCCTCTTCCCTGTCATGCCTTCTTTGCCCAGCCCGGACACCTTCAGGCAGGTGGGTGCACAA
>NW_006408576.1:14865925-14868171 GCF_000296735.1 Chrysochloris asiatica
TGATGGATCTTGGCTGAAAGCAGAGAATACCAGAAAATTGTTTACCTATGCTTTATTGACTATGCAAAGGCTTTTAATTGTGTGGATCATGACAAGCTATGGACAACATTTCAAAGTATGAGTATTCCGGAACATTTAATTGTGCTCAAGAGTAATCCGTACATGGACCAAGAGGCAGTTGTTCGAACAGAACATGGGAATATTGAATGGTTTAAAATTGAGACAGGTGTGAGACAGGGTTGTTTTCTTTCACCATACTTATTCAACCTGTATGTTGAGGAAATAATCCGAGAAGCTGCGTTCTATGAAGAAAAATGTGCCATCAGGATTGGAGGAAGACTTATTAACCACCTGCAATATGCAGATGATACAACCTTGCTTGCTGAAAGTGAAGAAGACTTAAAATACTTATGAAAATTAAAGAGCACAGCCTTTGGTATGGATTGCATTTCCATGTCAAGAAAACAAAAATCCTCACTACTGGACCAGTAAACAACATTTTTATCAATGGAGAAAAGATTGAAGTTGTCAAGTATTTCATTCTTCTTGGACCACCTATCAACACTCATTGAAGCAGCAGTCAAGAAATCAAACGACATATTGAATTAGGCAAATTTGCTGCACAAGACCTTTTTAGAGTGTTGAAGAACAAAGATGTCAGCTTGAGGACTAAGGTGCAGCTGACACAAGCCATGGTATTTTCAACTACTTCATATGCATATGAAAGCTGGACAGTGAATAAGGAAGACCACAGAAGAATTGATGCTTTTGAGTTATGGTGTTGGAGGAAAATATTGAAAGTGCCATGGGCTGCCAAAAGAACCAACAGATATGTGTTGGAAGAAGTGCAGTCAGAGTGTTCCTTGGAGGCCAGGACAGCCAAACTTCGTCTCTCATACTTCAGACATATTGTCAGGAGGGACCAGTCACTGGAGAAGACTATAATGTTTGGTAACATGGAGGGTCAGAAAAAAACGTGGAAGATCCCCAGTGAGATGGATTGGCAATATGGCAGCATCAGTGGGCTCAAGCGTGGCAATAATCATGAGGTAGCTCAGTACCAGGCAATGTTTCATTCTGTTGTGCATAGGGTCATTACAAGCCAGTAGCGACCCTATAGTACCTAACAACAACAACAACAACAACAACAATGGAGTCCTGATATGGCACTGTTGTGTAATGAACCAGACTGCAAAGCCCTTAGAACTGCAAGGTTGGCAATTCAAACCCACCAGCTGCTTTTGGGAAACACAGTGTCACTATGGGTCGTAACCGACTCAACAGCACTTATCAACCACAACAATGGTTAATGATCGTGATCATTTCTTCATATGTTTCTTGGCTACCAGAATGTTTTCCTTTGTGAAGTGTCTGTTCATGTCCTATGCCCATTTTTAAATTGGGTTGGTTGTCTTTTTCTTGTAGAGGTGTTGTAGTTTCACATAGATTTTAGAAATTAATCCCTTGTCTGATATGTCATTGCAAAATATTTTTTCCAATTCTGTGGGCTCTCTTTTTTATTCTTTTGATGAAATTCTTTCATGCACATAAGTTTCTAATTTTTAGAATGTCCTCATCATCTATTTTGTCTTCTTTTGTTTGTGTAATTTTCTCAATGTTTCATAATCTGTGTGTGCCCTGCATTAGAGTCCTTATGTGTCCCTCTTTTTCATTAATGACCTTTATAATTCTGGGATTCACATTTACATCTTTAATCCATGCTAAGTGGGTTTTTATATGTGTTTTTGTTGTTAAGTGCCGTTGAGTCGCTTTCTACCCATAGTGAACCTGTATAGGGTTTCCAAGGAGCAGCTGGTGAGCTTAATGGCCGACCTTGCAGTTCAAACGAATTTCCAGTATGACTTATTAGCCCACAGTGCCACAGGGGTAAATGTTTTGTTTCAAACATTTGCATATCGATTTCCAGTTCTGCCAGCACCATCTGTTGAAGAGACTGTGTTTTCCTCACTCAATGTACTTTGGCCCTTGGTTGAAAATCAGTTGGCTGTATGTAGATGGATTAAGTTCTGGATTCTTGATTCTGTTCCATTGGTATATGTATCTTTCATTGTACCAGTACCAGGCTGTTTTGACCACTGTAGCCATGTAGTAAATTTTGAAATCAGGGAGTGAAAGGCCTCCAACTTTGTTCTTCTTCTTAAGCAGTGCTATGCTTATCCTGTGTCTCTTTCCTTTTCCATATAAAGTTTGTAACTGTTTTTTCCATCTCTCTAAAGAATATTGTT
>NW_006408576.1:14868271-14873510 GCF_000296735.1 Chrysochloris asiatica
AAAAAAAAAAAAGTCCAGCACTGGCCCCACAGTTTTCCCTCGGTGCAGAGAGAAGGAGCTTGGTGGCTACTTATGATGTCAGCCTATGAATATGAAAAAAAAACTTACTGGAATTGAAGAAAGAAGTAGATAAATATACAATTATAGTGGGAGGTCTTAATATGACACTTTCAAAAAGGGACAGAACAACCAGAAAGAAACTCGACAAAGTTACAGAGGAACTAACACAGCACAACCAACCAACTTGACCTCACAGACGTGTACAGAGCATTCAACCCAACAACAATACAATATAATTTCTTCTCCAGTGCACATGGAACATTCTCCAGAATTGACCATGTGTTAGGTAACAAAGCAAGCCTCCATTAATTTACAAAGATCAAAATACTGCAGAGCATCTTTTCAGACCACAGTGCTATAAAACTAGAAATCAACAACAAGAAGACTAAGGAAAAAAAGTCGAATACATGGAAAGGAGTAACACTCTGCTGAAAAGCAACTGAGTAAAAGAAGGAATTAAATGTGAATTCTTAAAGTTCCTAGAAACAAATGAGAATGAAAACACAACATACCAAAATCTTTGGAACACGGCGAAAGCGGTGCTGAGAGGACAATTTATTTTGAGAAATGCGCACATCCAAAAAGAAGAAAGAACTAAAATTAACACAACATTTTCAACAATTAGAAACTGACCAAAAGAGGGAACCTACAGTCACCAAAAGAAAAGAGGGAGAAGACACAAATAACTCGCATTAGAAGCTACATAGGTGTTGTCACAATGGCACCATATGAAATCAAAAGGATAATAACAGAATACTATGAAGAATTATACTCCAAAAAATTTGAAAACTTAGAAAAGATGAATGCATTTTTAGAAAAACACAACCCACCAAAACTTACACAGAGTGAAGTATAAAAGCTGAACAGACCCATAACAAAAGAAGAAATTGATCAGGTCATCAAAAATCTCCCAAATAAAATAAGTCCAGGCCCAGACGGCTTCACTGGTGAGTTCTGTCAAACATTCAGGGAAGAGCTGTCACCAGTTCTACTCAAATTATTCCAGAATATAGAAGAGGATAGCAAACTTTCTAATACTTTTAATGAAGCAAGCATAACCCTCATACCAAAACCAGGGAAGGACAGCACTAAGAAAGAAAAATACAGACCAACATCCCTTATGAACACAGATGCAAAAATTCTCAACAAAATCCTAGCCAACAGAATTCAGCAGCACATCAAAAAATATTACATTAGGACCAAGTGGGTTTCACAAAAGGGATGCAAGGATAGTTCAGCTTTAGAAAAACAATCAATGTAATCTACCACATAAGTAAGAAATGAAAAAGAACCACATGACCATATCGATTGATACAGAAAAGGCATTTAACAAAATCCAACATCCATTCCTGATAAAAACACTCAACAAAGTAAGAATTGAAGGGAAATTCCTCAACATAATCAAGATCATTTATACAAAACCAACAACCTACATCACTATTAATGGAGAGAAACTGAAAACCTTCCCTCTATGAATGGAAATCAGACAAAGATGCCTTTTGTCACGACTCCTTTTCAATATTGTTTTGTAAATATTAACCAGAGCTATACAGCAAGATTGGGAAACTGAAGACATCCAAATAGGCAAAGAAGAAATAAAACTCTCTGTTTGTAGGCGATATGATCCTATACATAGAAAACACCAAAGACTCAGTAAAAAGCTACTAGACCTCATTGGAAGATTCAGCAAAGTGGCAGGGTATAAGATCAACATACAAAAATCAGTTGGATTCCTCTATAGCAACAATGACAGTGCTGAAAAAGACATTAAGAAAGAAATACCATTTACAATAGCCGCCCAAAGGATGAAATATTTAGGAATAAATGTAACCAGAGAAACAAAGGACTTATACAAAGAAAATAACAAAACACTACTACAAGAAACAAAAGAAACTTACAGAAATGGAAGAACATACCATGTTCCTGGATAGGAAGACTCAACATCATGGAAATGTCAATACTGCCCAAAGCAATTTACACATATAATGCTATCCCAATCCAGTTTCCAACAACATTCTTCAAAGAGATGGAAAAGACAATTATTAACTTTATATGGAAAGGAAGGAGACCCAGGATAAGCAAAGCACTGCTTAAGAAGAAGAACAAGGTTGGAGGCCTCTCACTCCCCGATTTCAAATTTTACTACATGGCTACAGTGGTCAAAACAGTCTGGTACTGGTAAAATGAAAGCTACATTGATCAATGGTACAGAATCGAAAATCCACAAATTAACCCATCCACATAAAGCCAACTGGTTTTCAATAAAGTGCCTAGATATATGGCATGTGGAGAAGACAGCCTCTTTAACAGATGGTGCTGGCAGAACTGGAAAGCGACATGCAAAAGATTGAAACAAGACTTTTACTTCACTCCTTATACAAAAACTGATTCAGCATGGATTACACACCTAAATGTAAATCCCCAAACTATGAAAGTCATCAATAAAAAAATAGGGACAAATGTGAGGGCACTAATTCAGGGCATACAGTACAGACTCCCAAACATTTTGAAAATTACACAAACAAAATTAGACAAAATAGATGATTGTGACATACTAAAAATTAAAAACTTATGTCCATCAAAAGACTTTACCAGAAGATTAAAAAGGAAACGCACAGAATGGGAAAAAATCTTTTGCAAAGACACATCAGACAAAGGACTCATTTCTAAAATATATAGGAAGCTACACCTCTACAAGAATAAGACAAATAACCGAATTAAAAAATAGGCAAAGGACATGAACAGACACTTCACCAAGGAAGAGATCCAGGCAGCCAACAAACATATGAAGAAATGTTCATAATCATTAGCCATTGTTGTTGTTGTTAGGTGTCATTGAGTCGGTACTGACCCCTAGCAACCTTATGCACAGCAAAATGAAACATTGCCTGATCCTAGGCCAACCTCACTACTGTTGCCATGCTTGAACCCACTGATGCTGCCACTTGGACAATCCATCTTGCTGGGGGTCTTTTTCTCTGACCCTCCACCTTACAAAATATGATATCCCTCTCTAGTGACTGGTCCCTCCTTATAATATGTCCGGAATATGAGAGACAAAGTTCGGCCATCTTGGCCTCCAAGGAGTACTTTGGATGCACTTCTTCCAAAATGGATCTGTTGGTTCTTTTGGCAGCCCATGGCACTTTCAATATTCTCCTCCAATACCATACCTCAAAAGCTTCAATTCTTCTACGGTCTTCCTTATTCATTGTCCAGCTTTCAGGCTGCAAATTGCAAGGTGAGCAGTTCGAAACTGTTCCACAGGAGAAAGATGAGGCTTTCTGCTTCTGTAAAGATTTACAGCCTCGGAAACCCTGTACAGGGTTTGGGTCGGAACCTACTCCATGGCACTAGCCATTAGAGAGATGCAAATCAAAACAACAATGAGATATCATCTCACACCAGCAATAACAGCAAAGATCAAAAAAGTAGACGACAATAAGTGCTAGGGAGGATGCGGAGAGACTGGGACACTCCTGCATTGCTGGTGGGATTACAAAATGGCCTAGCCTCTCTTGAAAGTAATATGGTACTTCCTCAGATGATTGTAAAAATAAATACCTTATGACCCAGCAATTCCTCTACTTGGTATTTACCAACAAGAAATACGATCCATAACACGAGTAGATATATGCACACCAATGTTCATAGCAGCACTATTAACAATAGCAAAAAGATGGAGACAGCCTAAATGCCCATCAATTGAAGAATGGATAAACAAACTTTGGTACATACACACAATGGAATATTATGTCATCTTGAAGAACAACAAGGAAGCTACAAGCCACCGCATAACATGGATGAATCTTGAGGACATCATGCGGAGTGAAATTAGTCAGTCACAAAAGGAGAAATACTGCATAGAACCATTATTTTAAAAGAGTAAGAAAAAGAACCTACACTAAAAGGGGAAAAAATTGTGTGTGTGTGTATATATATATATATATTTGCTGATTATCTGGATGTAGGGGAGGGAGAGAGGGAAGGGAAGATAAAGCACAGGGTAGGGACTAGACACAGGATCACAGGATAGCTTGGGTATGGGGGGGAGGGGAGGGCAATACACAAGAAGAGGCGGGGAATGGAAGAACAAGGCTGATGGGAGAACAGTGAGGCAGGTTTGAATGGGCTAAGTGGGACAGAGGTAAATGATGATGTATGCAAAACCTTGGAACAATAGGGCTCCGGGATACAGGGATTGAGGGACGTTTTGAAGGGGTAAAAGAGGAGAATACTGTTAAGATGCTTGGCTATCTTTTGAATCTTGGTTTCCCTTGCCTGCCATTGTAAAATAGATACTTGAGGTGGGGAGAAAGGAGTAGTCACAATCATCACTTCAGAAAGCTTGTAAGTCCATCTTCAGCCTATAACTGATTGGAATACCTTAAAGGGAGCTAGCAGTTGCCCAGTGAAAGAGGCTTCCTGTGGTGTATTTACACTGCACAAGACAATAGGTGTAATCCAGAATCCCATCTAGAACTGAAAGAGGTAGGAAATTTCCATTGGAAAAGATGAGTAGACCACCCTGGAGCTGCTAGAAGAACAGAAGATACATCATGAAAGAAAGACTGGCAGAAAGAATCCGAAACAATAATGGCAGGCTGATTGATTACTACAAGAACAAGTAAACTGTTTGCCTGAAAGTCATCAAGGCAAGTAGTCAGGACACCTTAGAGCAAACCCCCTTCTAAGACTGAGAATCAAGGGGAATACATGAGAAGGCTTGTGGTCTTGATGGTGACCACGTTGGTCACCAATAAGGGAAGAGGGGGAAAAAATAGCAATGAAGTTGCGAGCTCAGCCTGACCAGATTCAATAGACTCCCTTGAACCCGGATGGAGACCTAGATGGCCAGCCGTAGGGCAAGACCCAGGGACTCCTGGGCCCAGAGGCAATGACATGGCCACAGAGGACTAGAGTGGAGAGTGAAGTGTCCAGTTGATATGAAGTGAGGGGAGAGGAACAAGAACACGCATACTTGCAGATAGTATCCACTTGATTTGGCTTTGATGGCTAGATGATCAGAACTCGACTAGAAGAAGAAAGAAGGTGGAGGGGGAAAGAGTAACCTACTACAATTTGATGAACTTTACCTATGCTTATGAAAAAGGGAACAAATCTTAACAGCAAGGATCACTCCCATTCCCTCAGTACACAGGGTTGACAGAGATGGGCA
>NW_006408576.1:14875597-14878465 GCF_000296735.1 Chrysochloris asiatica
AGTTCATAGAAAAATGGAAATAAGAGGTAAAAGAAGTTTTCCATGACCTCTGTGAAGCCTTCTTGTCCATATACATACACACATATAGAAAAAGTTATCAGTCTCAAAAGTAAACAGAGAAATTTACACTTAGAAAGAAACGATTTTGTATAAACATGACTGGAAATTTCAAAAGGTCTGTAATGCCAACTATAATGTTGTAATGTTGGCTAGAGTGAAAAACAAAAACTCTCACTCTCATACAGTACAGGTGGGAATGTAAATCAGTCCAGTTACTTTAGAGAGCAATTTGGATAGTCTGTATTAACATTTCAAGTGTTTATAGCCAATGACCCGACCCAGTGATTTCAATTCTAAACATCTACTCAAGGGAAACATCTACAGCTGAGTAAAACAAGGTGCACAGGTTATCTTTTCAGCAGTATTTATTCAGTAAAAAGTTATAAAAACCTAAATAGCTCTTTAGAATAAGCTTAATGCTATAATGACTGAACCAAACATATACTGTTGCAACAAAACGGTTTAGCTCTTCCTCAGGTGACTGTCCATGTAAATGTTTAGTTAGCGGGTCATCATTCTGATTTTATCATAAAAGTAGGATTTTGACATCTTTTGGGGTTTCCTGCATTCTATAAGTTTTTCTCATAGTGTAGTTCTGAGGGTTACTGCGCTGGACTGCAAAGTCAGAGGTTCAAGCTCACAGCTGCTACCCGGAAACTCTATACAGAGTCGCTATGGGTCGGAACCGACTTAATGGCACTTAACAACGACAGCGTATGCAACTCAGTCCTGGTGTGGCACTGTTGGATAAACACTGGACTTTTAATTGCATGGTCAGTGGTTCAAATTCACCAGCTGCTTCTCAGAAATCCTTACACATATTTGCTATGAATCAGAACTGATTCAACGTCACCTTACAACATCAGCAAATGTAACTGAAGCAGAGGAAAGGCCATGGAATTCAGCATGTGGGGGATTTATGTGGGCCAGGCATGGAGTAGCATGCAGTTTACTTACATTAGCTAAAAGTCACTCACCTTCCACATCTACCTATAAAGCATACATACTATAATATATGCCAAGAAAAAAAAAAAAAAGAAAGAAAGAAATTGAATTGTGTTAATCCTTCAACAGGCTGAAATATTCAACAATGGAAAAATGTCTACATAAATATTTCCATACATATAGAAAGAGGTGAATGTTCATTGTTATTATGAAAATACCGCTAAGATATATTTTAAGTTAAAAATAAAAAAGGACAATGTCATTTATTATAAATAATTGTAATTATTTACAAGCACATAAATACATAGAAAATGTTTTGTAATAACATACTTCAAACAGGCAGCAGTAGTTATATCTGGAGAAAAATAACCTTTGTCACTGACAGTTGGTAATCAAGATGCAGTCCCACAGCTATGATTACTAGGAGGACTTGGGGACTATTGAGAAGTAATGTTTCCTTTTACTACTTTTCTGTTCTTTCTCCCATACACAGAATGGAAAATATATCAAGATTGTTTTAAAGAAGTGATTTACTGGCCAATTTTGATTTCTATCTACTTCATGACATTGTCTCTCAAAATACTGTTTCCAGGCCTCTTCTGAGCTCCTATAACTAATTCTCTCATTTCAATGTGCCTTCAAATCATGTGGATAATATATCAACAAAGATTTTAGACCCACTGGCCTGCAAACCACAAGGTTGGCAGTTCAAACCCACCAGATGCTCCTTGAAGCCCTATACAAGGCATCTATGAGTTGGAACAAACTCATCAGCACTTAACAACAACAACAAATAGATCAGAGTCTAGTTAAGGGTTATTTCACTGAGGAGAGTTAAAGAAATAGGATCTACATATCTTTTTTCACAATGTTATAAGAGTGCAACTGAAATTCTCAGGAAGGCCCAAGCCAGTATTTATATCATTCATCTCAAAGCCCCTTCTCAAGTTAAGGAATTCCTTCCAGGTAAACCTTTCTGCCTCTCTTTCTTTTATAATTTTTTTTTTTTTTTGCTCTTCATGCCTCCTTGTCTTTTTCTAACTGTTGGGTACAAACACTTACTCAAATATAGCCATATTTTTCTCACTTGTTGAATAAGATCACCAAAGACTCTTTATGGTCCAGGAAAAAGAGCAAGCTTGGGCTTTCGCATCAAAGAGACTTGAGACCAAACTCCAGTTCACTCATTTTCTACATTGTGACATTAATCAACTAATTTAGTCTCAGTTTCCTTACAAGTAAAATAATAGTATATAACTTAAGAGTTCTTGTGAAGATTAGAATAGCTAAGAAAAAATAATCTACCTCGGACTGAAAAATGATCAGAACATTTTCTTTTGAGGGGCCAAGAAGAAAAACTTTCTATGAAGTTAAATTAGAACAATCCCCAATTACTTTCCAATTCTATATTTTACATCCTAAATTATTTTTTGTTGGTGGTGGTGTTAAGTGCCATCAAGTCATTCTGAACCGATGCAGCATTTCTAAGGAGCATCTGGTGAGTTGAACCCCAAGCCTTGCAGTTCAAACTGACTTTGAAGTCTAGGTACCACACCAAGACCTTTTAAGGAATCTTTTATTACCCCATATTGTCATAAACTTTCTATGTGTGGAATTATAGAAAGGAATTTCCTGGCTAGGGTCTGATCAATAGTTCATTATATCTGAAATTATTTATTATGACATTATTCTAATAGATTTCACTAGCATTAGTTGTTATCTAGCACTCCTACTCAACAGCACTTAATAGCAACGGCACTAAGTTTTGCTGAGTAGAAATTTTTAAAGGTTTACTTTCCCTTTAATCCCATTCCTCACCTATCAATAGGGTTATGCTCCAAAGAGAAAAATCAATGTTATGTA
>NW_006408576.1:14878565-14888416 GCF_000296735.1 Chrysochloris asiatica
GGCTGCAGGGCTATAAAGGCAAGAAGTGACTGGCTTACAAGCTTTCAAGGGGAAGCCTAGTTCCAGAAGGGGTGGGGGAATGTAGAATCACCACTGAATGATTTCCAGTCTGTTGGGACCAGGCTGGCAAAATGAATTGGGGATAAGACTCTTGTGGTACAATAGTGAATAACTGCCATCAGGTCTGTCAGGCTAGGAAATACAGAGGTAGATGCTTTTTGACAAAAGGAGGAGAGTGATTGATTTTGCAGCCCAGGAGCGAATGTCTCTGGGACCATCAAGTGAGAAGAATGGAGAGGGGGACCCTACCCAGAGAGTCAGTGTCACCAGGGATGGAGACAGAGAAGATGACATGGACTGATGGAGCAGCTAGGGACACTGGAATCAGGGAAGGAGAAGGGCTGTGTGCTGTTGGCCAGGGGTGGGGGCAGGCCTATGTGATGTACCCTTTAGGGTTATATGATGATGCATGGAGGGGACCGTAATCATTGCAATGAAATGAAATATGATAGGATGAGTGTAAAGCTGATGTTCTCCCATGTAAAACTCTCTCTCTCTCTCACACACACACACAAAGACAGTTCTTGAAGGGCTCTTTTTGATGATGAATGCAATGCCATTTCTCTTCAATTTGGCATTCCTGATACAATAAACCATATAATATTGTGATTTTTAAAAGATCAGTAGCTGTCTATTTCAGCTCACTGATGACTATGATATTGATCTTTATGGGTTTCATTTTATTTTTGAGAATATCAAATTTTCTTAGATTCATACATAATGTATTCCATGTTCTGATTATTAATGGATGTTTGCCACTGCTTCTTCTCATTTTGGTTGTGTTCCATCAACAAATGAAGGTTCTGAAAGCTTTGTTGCATTCACATCATTAAGATCATCAACTCTACTTCGAGGAGGCAGATCTTCCCCAATTGTATTTTGAATGACTTTCAACCAGAGGAGCTCATATTTGGCACTTTATGAGCCAATATTCCAATACAATTCATAAGGTTTCATTGATTAAAATTGGCTTTAAAGGTTGGTGGGTTAATTTGAATAAGAATTGTATTAGTTGGTCTTCATTGTGGGCAGATGACTATTATCATCTCAAAAGTGGTATCCCTTTCCTGCTTCTGAGTCATTCTGGATGGTCTATTGAAATCTGTCCAGCATGAGTGACCCTGTAGGTATTTAAAATACTAGTGATATAGCTTCAGGCATTGTAGGAACACGCTCAACTACAGTATAACAAACTGTAGTTTGATGCATTTGAGTTATGGTGTTGCAGAAAAATATTACATGAAAAGTGTAATAGAAATTATTTGTGTTGCCCTTATATGTGCCACTTTGTTGCTGTTAGGTGCCATTGAGTCAGTTCTGACTCATAGTAACCTTAAGCACACAGAATGAAACACTGCCCAGTCCTGCACCATCCTCATAATCGTTAAATTTGAACCCACTGCTGCTGCCACTGTACCAATCCATCTCCTTGAGGGTCTTCCTCTTTTTCTCTGACCTGCCACTTGACCAAATATGGTGTCCTTCTCCAGGGATTGGTCCCTACTGATAATATGTCCAAAGTATGAGAAACAACATCTTGTCATCCTTCTAAGGACTACTCTGACTGTACTTCCAGTACAGGTTTGTTTGTTCTTTTAGTAGTCCATGGTATTTTCAATATTCTTCAACACCATAACTCAAACGCCTCAATTCTTCTAATGTCTTCTTTATTTATTGTCCAACTTTCACATATGTATAAGGCTATTGGAAATATCAACTCACGCACACCTTAGTCCTCAAACTGACATGTTTTGCTCTTCAACACTTTAAACAGGTCCTGTGCAGCAGATCTGCCTAATGCAGTACATCATTTTATTTCTTGACTGCTGCTTCCATGTGTGTTGATAGTGGATCCACATAAAATTGAGTCTTTGACAACTTCAATCTTTTCTCCATTTATCAAGATGTTATTTTTTAGTCTAGAGGTGAGGATCTTTGGTTTTCTTTACATTGAGATGAAACCCATATTTAAGGCTGGTCTTTGATCTTCACCAGTTTTTGCTTTCAGTAAGCAGACTTGTATCATCTATATATTGTAGGCTATTGATGAGTTGTCCTGTAATCCTGATGCTATGTTCTTCTTCATATAATCCAGTTTCTCAGATTATTGCTCAGCCTATAGACTGAATAGTTGTAGTGCAAATACAACCCTGGCACACCCATTTCCTGATTTTGAACCATGCAGTGTTCCCTTGCTCTGTTTGAACGATTGTCACTTGGTGTATGTACAGGTTCTTCATTAACACAGTTAAGTATTCTAGGATATTCATTCGCCACTATCTTGTCCATAGCTTGTCATGATCGACATAGTTGAAAGTCTCTGCATAATCAAGAAATCACAGGTAAACATCTCTCTGGAATTTTTTGCTTTCAGCCAAGGTTCGTCTGACCTCAGCAATGATATCCTTGTTCTACATTGTCATTTTGTATCCAGCTTGAACCTCTAGAAGTTCCCTATTGTCTGCATATAAACCTCAAACCAATTGCCATGAAATCAGTGCCGACTCACGGTGATCCCATATATGTCAGCAGATATGAGCTCCACAGTGTTTTCAATGGTTTATTTTTCAGAAGTAGATTATTCAGCTGCTTTTTAGTGCACTTATGTTAGCAAATGAGCCTGTTAATAGTTTGCATTTTCCAGGGAATCCAACCATTGCCAATATTCTTCAAATATTTATCTTTATAGAATTCTCATTGTACAATTGTTATTTTTATTGACAATGTGAATATGTACACAAATATGTACTCACAAGTCTGCACATAGGCAATCAAACAATCAAACACATGTATAAATCAACTCTTATGTAATATACAATTTTTAACTGAAAGTTCACCATGAATTCATCAAATTTCTATGAGAATTTGCTATGAAATAAAATAGTGTACATCTATAGTTTGGGAAACAGAAAAATGTGTTTTTGTTGTTGTTGTGAGGCTGTTCTGACTCATAATAGCCCTGTATAAGATAGCAGTCCAATGCTTATCCTATAGCGCCACACCAAGACTTCAGAAAAATGGGTTAGTTGCCAATATTTCTGTTTCCCTCACTGGACCATGGATATCTTTGTATTGCTGGCATTATGCCTGGTGCATATTAAGAAAGAAAAATAGACTGTGCCTTATAAATAACTGAATGAGAAAAATAAAGATAGACACTTTATGGCTTTGTCAACCAAATAAGTTAATCTTTCAAGCACAGAACTAAATATGACCAGAAAAAAGTCATGAGGAGACTACATAAATTTTCTACAATGAAAAAAGTATTAATTGAATTCAATAGAAATACAGTGTATTCCACAGTTTATTAAACATTTTCAGCTCTCATCTTACTCCCTTAATATCTAACAGGGACACAAAGGGCAAAAGGAAAGACGCAATCTTTCACTGAAGAATGGGGAGGCCAGAAAAGTCCATCTCCATCCCTTCATATTAGGAAGTCATTCACGCTAGAACTATTATTCTTCTGAGGTTTGTGCCTAAAGCAAGGAAGCTACAACTGCTAAGAAAACAGATGTGTTTTCACCACTTAGCCTCTTTTTAACATTGGGCAGTTATAGTAGTAGAAAAGAAGAGGAAAATGGACCCCTTTTCAGGATCTTATCACAAGTACGAAATGGGATATTTATTAAATTCTCTGGGATAGGCTATCTTTAATTTCTAAAGGTAGTAAAGCTGTTTGACTTTTAGTGTGAAACTTGTGGGGCAGATTACTGCTCCCATTCAATAGAGAAGAGCTGCTGCTGGTGTGAGGACCACACTCTACATGCCAGGATGCCAGGACTTTCACTTACTCAAACAGATACTTTCTGATTCATTTCCAGCAACTCTTTATGTGACACAAAGGATGTTGAGGAAAGTATCACTCAGCTACTTGCACCACGTATTCTAGAAAGTTGTTTTCTTGTGTGGCACCAAGTCATATATAGAGTTTACCCATAGAGAGCACCAGGGTATGCTGCACTGTGACTATGCTGGGGATGTTTGGGGGTTTTAAAGAAAGCATTTGAAAAAAATATGTGTTGTATAGCTAGTAAAAAGGATTCTTAAGTTTTATTAGTAATTTGGCAGCTATGTACATACACAAACACACATATATATGTGTGTGTGTGTGTGTGTGTGTTGGTGATGTGCTGTGGAGTCAGTTCCGATTCATAGAGACCTTGTACAGGGTTTCTAAGGCTATCTTTGCTGGAGCAGAAACCCTCATCTTTCTCCCACGGAGCAGCTGGTAATTTCGAACTACAGACCTTGAGGTTAGCAGCCTGATTCGTAACCACTACGCTACCAGAGCTCCTTAGTTAAATATATAGTTATAGTTAAATAAATATTTATAGTTATAGTTAAACAAATAGTTAAAAATCTATTTCTGCTAAAGTAGTACTCAACAAATATTGTCTTATTTTACTGAAATAATCAATGATATAAGGTACAAATGGACACTTTGGTTCCAGGTATCATGTTTAACCGTATATGTGTTGTTGTTGTTGTTGAGTACCATCAAGTTGGTTTTGACTCATAGTGACCATATATAGGGTTTCAAGGAGCAGTTGGTGAGTTTGAACCATTGACCTTGGGTTCACACTGACCTTGTAGTCCAGTGCATTAACCGACAGTGCCACACCAGGATTCCCTGTATATGTGCATCTGTGTGTATATAGTAGTATTGACAGGTGTGATATATCTGTATATTTGCCAGACACAGTTATTATATGCTTTGTTTAATTGTAATAATGGTTCTTTATGGTAAATTTTGGAGCTCTGGTAGCGTAGTGGTTATGAATTGGGCTGCAAACCTTCAGGTCAGCAGTTTGAAACTACCAGCTGTTCCACAGGAGAAAGATGAGGCTTTCTGCTCCTGTGAATATTTACAGCCTCGAAAACCCTATACAGGGTCGCTATGAGTCAGAACCGACTCCACAGCATATAACAACAACAATGGTAAATTTTATTATCTACATTTTAGTAGCAAAGAAAGTGGTGCTTTATAGTGACTAACTTGTCCAGTGTCATAAGGCTACTAAATGAGAAGATATGGAAATAAAATCCTATACTTCATCCAACTTTGGGAAGCATGGTGGCTCAGTAGGATTAGCACTGGACTGTGAACCACAAGGTTGGTCATTAGAGTCTACCAGTGGATCCATGGGAGAAAGATGAAGCTTTCTCCTCCAGTAAATATTTTCAGCCTCAGAAATCCTATCCAGTATTGCTATGAGTCTGGACCTACTCGAGGGCACTTAACAACAACATCTATATTTAGATGCTTACTAAGAATTTACCATGTCCAACACTGACATACAGACTGTTAGGTGATCCTATGTGTAATAGAATGAAATACTGTCTGGTCAGGCATGGTCCTCACAATTGTTTGAGCTGATTGTTGTAGCCTCTGTGTCAATCGATCTCATTGTGGGTCTCCCCTTTTTCACTTACTGTCTACTTTACTGAGCATGATGTACGTCTCCAGGGACTGATCCTGCCTGAAAGCATCCAAAGTATGTCTTGCGAAGTCTCCCTCTCCTCACTTCTAAGGAGCACTCTGGCTGTACTTTTTCCAAGACAGATTCATTCATTCTTCTGGCAGTTCATGGTCTAGTCAATATTTTTCTCCCACACCGTAATTCAAATGAATTGATTCTTTAGTCTTCCTTAATCATTGTCCTGATTTCACATGCACAGAAAGCAATTGAAAATATTATGACTTGGGTCAGATGCACCAGCCCTCAAAGTGATATCTAATAAAGAGGTCTTTTTGCAGCAGATTGTTAGATTTCTTGACTTCTTCAGATCATTCGATTTTTTTACTTCTGCTTCCAGAGAAATTGATTATGGATCCACATAAAATAAAATCCTTGACAACTTCAATCATAAACAAGGTGTTTGCTATCCTACACATTATCTGAAAACGCTAGAAGAGATTTTGTTCCTTCCTTCTTAGAGTTTCTCTTTGCTGTAGGGGATCATTGGCTTATGACTGCATCTTTGGGGTCACATAGTCACCTCTCTTCTTTCTATCTCTCCTTTGTTTGTTGCCTTTAAAGTCACTTGTCATTGAATTTTGGGTCCACACTGATAATACAAAATGATCTTATCTGGCAATTCTTAAATTTTTATATGTACAAAACCCATTTTATCTGAATAAGGTCACATTCATAGGTACCAAGGAGTTGGAGGTGAACATAGCTCTCTGCAAGCCACCATAGAACTCACTACATTTTAAAAACATAAATGAGAATTTGTCAGGTATTATTGAAAGACAGAGCCCTGGTAGGTTACTGCAGGATAATGAATCAGATTGCTGGGTTGGATTGCAACTCAAGGTTGGCAGTTCAAACCCACCAGCCACTCCTCAGAAAACATACGTAGGGTCACTATTAGTCAGGACTGACTCAATAAAACTTAATAACAACATTGAAGGACACTCAGTGGCTCAAGTGGCTTGTGCTCAACAATTAGTAAAAAATGTTGGTAATTTGAACCCATCCAATTATGTCACAAAAGAAAGGTCTCACAATGTTGATGTTACTAAGTGCCATTGAGTCAATTCTGACTCATAAAGACCCTGTACAGGGTTTCAGAGGAGTGGCTGGTGGGTTTGATCTACCAGTCTTGCAGTTCAAACTGATATTTCCCTAGAGATTACAGCAGTCCCACTGTATAACAATGAGATGGCCTTGAGTTGAGTTGGAGATGGATTCTTCTGATCTCCTCATTTTTCAGTGAAAGAGTGTTTCTTGCCCTTTGCCCTCTGTATCCCTGTTATATATGAGGGAGTTAGATAAGAGTGAGAAATGTTTAACAAAGAGTTGAGTTTAGTTACCTGGAAGGCAGTAGAGTTCTCTGGTTTTATATCTTTATTTAAATTTGTATTGGAAAATAATTATACTTTTCTTAATTGGGAAGGATGCCTTCCTTTCTGAACTATAATCCTTTCTGGTCTTAAAATGTCCTTTATCTACTTTTCAAGTTAATGGCAGATCATACAGATATACCTTATAAATTGCTTAAAATGATCTACAATGTAGTGTGAAATATTTTTCAGGTTATTTGTGATTTACTATCTAGATTTTCATATTAGGGTGATTTTGTTGTTGAGTGACATCCAGTCGGTTCCAATTCATAGCAATCTTGTATAATGTTTTTGAGGATTAGCTATGGGTTTGAACTGCCAACTTTGTAGTTACCAGTCCAGTGTTTATTCTACAGCTCCACACCAGGACTCTTAATAATAAAACACGATTTATTCAATTTTCTTTTCATACTAGCCGGAAAAAAATATAGACAAGGAATTTAGCTGAAATATCAGTATTTGAAATAACAATTTTAGTATATTCTGTCTCAGATCATTTAGTAAAGCTGATTATTTGATATTTTTTAGCCTTTTCATGTTTAATGGTGTCTTTAGATTATTTGACAATTACTTTATCTAACCTTCTTTAATCATTTTTAACCTACATTTTCTAAGATATAACCATTGATTTTTTTTTTTTTTCTTTTTACCTGCATGGGCCAAAAGTTATAGACAGTATTAATTGCAATTATATTATTGTCCTTTGGACATGTTGTTATATTTCTTTTCTAATATCCAATTCATTTTTTTTTCTTCTCTTGCTCAATGTTACTGACCAAACATAGAGGTTTTATATTAGAGATTTGCCTTGACTTCTTAACTGTTCTGGTTTTGTTCCTTGTTGACATTTTCTAAACTTTCTTTTTTCAAAATATATTTTGATCAAGTCACCTTATTTAGAACCTATAAATAATAAGCAGGTTATGTTATAACCTCATTAAGTTATTCTATTTCCCCAGTAATATTTACTACAAAAACCCCAATGCCCTTTAAATTAGAGTTTGTAACAAGTAAAATATTTATTACTTAGAACTTGGAGCCCCTAACCCAATCAACTGCAGAGTCACAGATACCATTTATCTTTGCCTTTTATCCTGTCACCTCCTTAATTTCACCAGAGGCATTGCTAACATCTCCATCTAATAATTTCCACTAACAACCCAGAACCTGATTAGCATAATAAGCATTTCCCATCTGTACTGAGGAGGCTTCTCCTCATCCGTCTGAAAACTAACTACTGTACAGGAAAATAGCTAAGAATAATTAGAATGAAAATGTGCAAGTCACTCAAGTAAGCCCTGGCTGTTCAGTGGTTAAGTGCTTGGCTGCTAACCAAAGTTTGGTGGTTCAAACCCACTCAGCAGCTGCAAGGAGAAATAACCTGGTGATCAGTTCTGTAAATTTTATAGCCATTAAAATCCAATGGGAACTTGTGTTCTGTCAGATGAGGTTTACATGAGTCAAAATTAAGAGCACCCAACAACAACCAGATACTCAAAATCAAGTTCTTATATTCACTGGGTATAAATCTATACAAATGGTTATTGTCATCTTTGAAGCCTCTGGGAAATAAATATGGAAGAAAAATATATTATACATTTTAGATAAATGGGCATCAGATGAAGACTGGCATGAGGCAGGTTAAAAGAGATAAGAACCACAGGTCTCTAACCTGCTGAGGAACTTTATTCAAGTCACTTTTCTTCTCAGAACTTTAAGATTTGCGTCTAGAAAATGTAAGAGTTACAGCAATTAAAGTTTTTTTTGTTTTTTTTTTTCCATTTTTCGGGAGCTCTGATGTAGCAGTTAAGCACTTAGTTGCTACCTGAGAAGTCGAAGGTTCATACCTATTAGTGGATATGTGGGAGAAAGATGCAGTGATCTATTCCTGTAAAGTTTACCACCACTCCCAAGGGAAAAGACAACAACAAAACCTCCCAGCTTTCTAGTCTATTCTGACTCATAGGGACACTATAAGATTGGGTAGAATTACGTCATAGGGTTTCCAAGACTGCCATCTTTACAGATGCAGACTACCACATTTTGCTCCTGCAGAATGATTGGTGAATTCAAACTGCTGAGTCTTCAATATGCAGCTGAGCCACTGCACCATTGGTCTCCTTCCTTAAAGACAACAGCATTGGCAACCTGATGAGACCATTCTACTTTTCCTTATAGGGTCACTATGAGTAGTAATTGACTGGACAACAGTGGATTTGTTTGGGTTTGGTCCAATGTGTAAACTCACTCACCCCACCCATTCATCTTGTCTGGATAACACACAGCTGTACTGTTCTACTCCTGCTCTATGAAAGAGATGTTCTTTCTCCTCCCCCTTTTTTTGTTTATTTTTGTCTACCTTCTTCTTAGGAAATTGCTTTTCCTGCAGCCTTCTCTCAATAAATTAACAAAATGAAAATGGCATCTCATATTACCACCATTGCAGAAACTATTCTAAACAATTGATTCAAATTGTATGCAAAATAATCTATCATGATAAATAACAAACTCTACTGTGACAAAAATTAACTTATCCTTTAGAAATTTGTACCTAAATTTTACAAATACGTCATGTGAAGAAACTCTAAGTAACAATAGCTTGCAAAAATATTCTAAGAACTGTTGTTGTTGTTGTTAGGTGCCATCAAGTCGGTACTGACCCATAGCGATCTTATGCACAGCACAATGAAACACTGCCGGATCCTGGACCAACCTCACTATTGTTGCCACACTTAAGTCCATCAATGCTGCCACATAGCCAAGCCATCTCGGAGGGGGTGGGTGAGGGGGTCCTTCCTAATTTTTTCTGACCCTCCACCTTAACAAACATGAGATCCTTCTCCAGTGACTGTTCCCTCCTGACAATATGCCCAAAGTATGAGTGACAAAGTTAGGCCATCTTGGCCTCTAAAGCACTCTGGCTGTACTTCTTCCAAAA
>NW_006408576.1:14894026-14902869 GCF_000296735.1 Chrysochloris asiatica
TCTAGTAACCCAGAGGGTAATTAGAATCCACACACACACAAAGAGGAAAGGTACTGATATAATTATAAAATATATTAAAAATGAATATTGACTTCCTTGTTTTCTTAACTCATAATAAAAGCAATTTTATAAAGCAATATGTATGTTATTGGGCTCATTACATATGGCATGGAGACTTGGTGTGGTGTTAAAGAATAAGCACTACATTGCTATTCAAAACATTGGGGTTTGAATCCACCAGCCATTTCTCAGAAACTCTATACAGGATTGCTATGAGTTAGAATCGACTTCACGGTACTTAACAGCAACAACACCACAACATATATCATTGCAATATTAACAATAAATATGTGACTATATGGTATGTGAATTATCTGTGATCACTAAGGTTGTGTGTCAACTTGGCTGGGTCAGCATACTCAGTAGGTCAGCAGTTAAGAAGTAGTCATTCCCCATGATGAGGTCTAATATAATGCAATCACTTCCATTACGAGATCTGCTATGAGCAACCAATCAGTGGATAGGAATTTCCCTTGGAGGTGTGGCTTATTTTCAATGTATTCAGTCTCTGGCAAAGTTGCTTGTTTTTTGCTGGGTCTGGATCCTGTATCTGGCTCATCATCTGATCTCCAGTTCTTTGGACTTGAGCTGGAAGCCTGCTGTATAGTCTGCCAATCCTGGGAGTTGTTAGCAATCTGACATTTTACCTGCCAACCTTGAATTCATTCTTCTCTGTAGCCAGAAGTCTGCTGTCTGACTTGCTCGTTTTGGGTTTATCAGTCCCTGCAGCTAAGTGAATCAGGAGAAGCCTCCAGCCTGCTATCTGACTCCTTGACTTGTAACTTTCTAGCTTCTACAACTATGTGAGTCATCTCCTGGATATAAATCCCTCTGTATATATAAATATGTAAATTTCATTGGTTTTGCTACTCTAGAGAACCCAGCCTATGATATAGCTCAATAATGCTGTCTAATATTATTTAATTGGGGTCTGAGTAGAAACAAAATTAAAGTATAAAATCAGGATGGCAATAATAAAAGACAAAAGAAATACTGAGAAATACTACTTTACAGACACACTAGAATGGCTACAATTAAGACTGACAGTACTAAGCTTGGTAAGTATATGGAGCAACTGGAACTCCTACACATTATCAGCAAGAGTATAAATTATATAGCTACTTTGTACAGCAGTTTTGCATTTATACATAATGATAACATACAATCACTATTAGATTCAGAAATATTACTGTTCAGTATTTACCCAAGAGAAATAAAAACCTGTGTCAATGCAAATGTTTATAGTCCTTTGTTTATAGGAGCCAGCATTGAAAATATCCAAAATGTCAACCAGTTGGTGAATGGAAAAAGAAATACATGGCCATACAATGCATTGTTATTCATCACCAAGAGATAGAAGATAGAGGACAGGAGAGAAAGAGAAAATTAAAATGAGCCCACTCCATTACTACTGAATTGATTCTAAGTTATAGCAATCCTATAAGACAGAGTAGAAGTGCTCCCTAGAGTTTCTGTGGCTGCAATCTTTACAGATGCAGTTGGACTCATGGTTCTCCCATGGAGTGGCTGCTAGGCTTGTACCACTGATATTTCAGTTAGCACTCCAATGCTTAACCTGCTGTGGTACAAAAGATTCTGTATAATTCCATTTATAAAATATTCTAGAAAACATAAAGCTATAGTGAAAAAGAACAGATCAATGCTTTCAAGGGACCAGAATGTTGAGTAAGGGGAATTGACTGTAAAGGTACACCTAGAAAACGGTCTGGTTTAAGACAAATATTCAGTATCTCGAGTATGTTGTTTGTTACATAATTATTTACTTTTTTTTTTTGCCCAAACTAACCAATTTTATTTTATGAATGTTATTGCATATAAATTAAACCTTAATACAGTTTATTAAAAACATTCCTAAAAGCTATGATCCTTAGTCTATAGTCCTTAACTCCCTTTGTAGATCTCTGCATCAACATATCACATGAAGGAAATAAATGATACACAAAAATAAGTGAGTTTGGTGTAGTTTAATAAATAAATCATTTATAAAGAGGCAATAATGGTAATAATGAGAATTATGAGGGTTAGTAACATTCTAGAGCTCTTAATACTAGTAGGTCTGAAGAGGAAGAAAGGGAACACTTGTCAAAATATGTGAAAGACAGCAATATGAGGAGGTCCATCTGATAGGAGCTATGGTCTCAGATCATTTGAGGGATGTGATAAGACCCTGGGTTCAACAGAAAGGACACTGAGATCATGAACGTGTATACTGAATCTCCTAGCTTTCCCCAATATCAGTCTACCATTCCATAATGTCAATTGCAGTCTGAAGCCAGATCAGCATGAAGGCTGATCAGCAAGACACCAGGTCCTGGGACACAGTGTAGGATGTAGAAGGATGCAAAGTTTATCTGAATGGTAAAGTGACAATTCCCAGCATGGCTTGATGGAACTTCCATCCACTACTTTTATTTCTGGATCTATGGAGCACCAGCACTTCTCTCTCATTCCCTCTGCCTCCTTCTGGTTCTGTCTTTGGTAAAAATGTGAGATTGGTGCTTTTTTCTCTGATTTGGTCTATTTAGGATCTGAAGAGGTTATCAGGATAGAGAAATGAATACTGTATTTTCTTTCCCTCTTGAAAGGTGATTATCATGGTACCAATACATTCTTCTGCTTGGAAGTGGTTTAACTTCCTGGAAAATGAGTGTACTGTTACTGCATAGTTTCAAATATAAAGCAGTTGGGGCTCTAAACTTTTCCAATAAGATGAGATTGGATACGTAGCTTTGAAAGCTCTGCAGTCATCCTTGATTGCTTTCTTTCTATTGTTGGGTTTGTTAAGTCAGTTGCAACTCATAGTGACCCTAGCTTTCCCAGGAACGGCTGGTGGTTCAAACCAACCTTGCGGTCCAGTGCTTTATCCCACAGCATCTCATGAGGATAGCATCAACAAGTTCTAGTGGTTCTACAAAACATAGCCAGAAAGTAACCACATCGTATTACCTCTACCACTCCTACCAGTACCAATACCAGTTGCCATGGAGTCAATTCCATCTAAAGTGACCTGGTAAGTATCACAGTAAAACTGTGATCCATAGTGTATTCAACATCTGATTTTCAGTAGATTACCATAATTTTATTCCAAAGATCCTCTGGGTGGACTTGGACTTCCAGCCTTTCTATCACCAGTCCAATGAATTAACTGTTACACTAATCTACTATTTCTACATTGATGGATATCAAATTGTTGTTGTTAAGTGCTGTCAAGTCTGTTCCAACTCATAACAATGTGTATAAGGTTTCTGAGGAGTGGCTGGTGGGTTAGAATCACTGACCTTGAGGTTAGCGGTCCAGTGCTTATCCTACAGCACTACACCAGGACTCAAAGATATCCAATTATCTCCTGATTAATCTCTCTCCTCTGCCCTCCCCTCCATCCCACTAACTCTAGTCTCAATACATCAGCCAGAGTGAGTCTCTTGAAATAAAATATCCAATCATGTTACTTTTAGATTCAAAAGCTTCCCTTGCCTTTCTCACTGGAGCACAGAATCCTTGCAATGGACTCTAGAGACCCTTAACCCATGCCCTTTTGCCTTTTCTCACCCTTCTTTCTCACTTTCTCACTGACCTGTCTGACCTCATTAACTATAATTGTCTTCCTCCTTGTTCTGTCCCATTCACATTGGCACCCTGGTTGTTTCTTAGAGTGTCCCAGACGAATTCTGTCTCAGGACTTTTGCATTTGCTATTTGTTCCAACTTCATAGAAGTATAGCTCGCTCTCATTCACCTCTTTCATGTTTTTCCTCCTGTTAATATAAGTGGAAGTATGCTATATTCATATTTGTGTATTCTTTAACTCTCCCCAGCTTGGGAAAATGTACTGATATCTTGTACACAACTTCTGAGGTTCCTAGAAGCTTTCTAATGTATCCCCCAAATCTCAAACTGTTACAGTAAAACAAAATATAAAAAAGACATTTATATTCCCAGAAACAGATGCAGTTTTTTTTTTTAATGAAGCTGCTTGAAATCTTATACAGAAGAATATTACTCTCATTTTCATAATGAAAAGCAGTGAGAAAAATCTAACTCACTCTACAGAAACTCATTCCAGAAGACTTTTTAGAAATACTTGATTCAATAGTAACCTCAAAAATTGGGTAATATTTCTCAATATATATCTGACTTGTTTCTAAAGGCACTTTTCTTTTTCAGTAGCTCTCTGCAGCTTAGCAAATGCTGAAAACCATTGGGGAAACCTATTGCCTGGTGCTAATAGGGTTTCAGAAAGAAGCAGGCACTGTTACTAATATGCTCATTCTGGACTCACAGATAAGAGCCCTTTCTATACTGAGCTTTGTTATAAGTGAAATTTCTCATCCTCGCTGCAGATAAGATGTCCCTGGTAGTTGAAAGCATTCCTGAGCCTCCCATTTAACAAGTTATGAATGGAGCCGTCTGGGCTACAAATTCTGAGAAGCTGTGTAAAACCTTTTTCCCTGGACTTTCGTTCACCTCTGCATTCTCATCCTCCCTGGCTTCTGAAACCTCAATAGTGATAACATTCTCTTTCAGTCTTCATAAACCAACCCTATAGACTGGGACACTAGTCTTAGGGTCATTCCACTCTGTACCACTAATATGGAGAACAGCCCCCTGGGATCATGTGGGAGTGGAGTAATTTCAGTTTCTTGCTGATGCAGACATTCTCTGGGTAATGCTTCATTGTAAAATAAAAAGGACGTCTAGAACAGAGGACGTGACCATGAATTACTGCAGTATATTATTCATCATGGGAGTCTTGGTATGGCATTGTACTATAAGCACTCTATCTTAAGGTCAGCTTTAACTGCAAGACCGGGGAATCAAACTCACCAACTGCTCCTTAAAAACACTATACGGGGTTCTAAGAGTCAGAATCGACTTGACCACACTTGAAAACAACATTATTCAGGATGGTTAATTAAACAATTTAAAGTTCACATACTCTCATTGAGCACACTCTGATACATATTAACTTTATGAAAAATGTGATATTCATAAGAATACTGCTCCCAATGAGAATTTTTCTTTTTTTTTTTTTTTTTAATATGAAAGCTTGTCTTTTCTTTCTGTTCCTACATTTTAGCCTTTCCCTAGAGCCCCAGCATACAATAGACAGTCTCCTAAATGTCCCCTAGTGGTAATTTCCTTCATCAACTTCCACCTCTCTGTCGCTATACGCTACTACTCCATCCTGGTATCTCACAATATAGGGTATTCATATAAACACAAAACATTTGAGCAAAGCCAGAGACCATAACTAAGAGCTACCTAGAACATTAGTTTCATCTTTCCCTAATTATTTTCCAGTACCCTCATTATTGTTGTTGTTAAGTGCTGTCGAGTTGATTCCGACATGTTGTTGTTGTTGTTATGTGCCGTGGAATCGGTTCCAACTCATAGCGACCCTGTACAGGGTTTCTGAGGCTGTAAATCTTTACGGGAGCAGAAAGCCTCATCTTTCTCCCGCGGAACAGCTGGTAGTTTTGAACTGCTGACCTTGAGGTTAGCAGCCCGATTCATAAGCACTACTCTACCAGAGCTCTTTAAAAGTGTAGCAAGCCTAATTTGCAACCTCCAGTTCAAACGTTTCTCCTCCCAAATTTTCAGAGGACAAGGGATTTTGATCTATTCTTCCTTTCCTCTATTCCTTTTTTGTACTACTTTCCTCATTATAGTCTTGATGTGGTGCTTCAGAATAAGAACTAAACTGCTAACCACAGGGTAGGTAGTTCAAACACACCAGCCATTCCTTGGAACCCTATACAGAGTCACTATGAGTTGGAGCTGACTCAATGGCACATAACAACAACAACAGGAAGTGACGTGGAAGCACTACTAACCAAAATATTGGTTCTTCAAGCACACCCAGTGGCTCTTCAGAAAAAAGTCCTAGCAATTTGCTTTTCAAAGATTATTTTGTCACATGGTGTTACTGTGCCTTAAAATGGACTCAGGGCAACAGCAAAAACATGCTGTTTCTAGAAGTTCCGAGATATATGCAGGAAGCAGGAAAAGAGCAAATACAGACTTAGATTATGATTTCAGTACAAATAGTCACTGACCTATCATGTATTTGAATTACAAGAAACCACATTTACGACCATCAGAGTATCTGGAACATTGCATCTTGCTGGGAAAAAATTACAGAAAGATGCATGCAGGAGATGAGGGAAAAAATAATGAGATGTGAACATGCTCCAAGAATCTCTTAAGGATGATATGATGGAAGAGACTGATGAAAAACCATCCTTAAAACAAGAACGTTGAACTTAGATTATGAAGACAGGGGCTTAACAGGTCAGGAAGGGTATGCTGAAGAAGAAGAAAATAATGAGGAAGAGGAAAGGGAGAAACTATTAAAAATAAAAAATTACTATCAAAGGATTAGTTGGATTCTTTCTAAACTAACTCAGGGCGATTTTTCTGGCTAGAAACGCCATCCTCATTCTTAAAGATTATCTAGACCCTTCCACAAAAAGACCCTTCCACAACTGAAAAAAATGCCAATGTCATCCAGCTCTTTATCATAGAGTAAATTTTTATGGTGTGTAAGCTTTTTAAGTGTGTATTTTTAAATGTTTGTTAAGTTTGTATGTGATGTTTCAAATCCTCTACTATGAATTGATTACATCGATAAAGATACTGATAGTAAAAGGCAATATTAATGAAAAGTGCAACAAAAACTAGATATTCAAATTATGCCAGAACTAAGTCACAATGAAGTTGTTGGAATGGAACCTTATCATAAATCAAAGACTACCTAAACTTCCCTCTTGTATATATCGGATATCCATGATGTCCTTTCTTCAGCAGCTGTTTAATGGCTACTTTTTCATGGGTGGTGGTTGTGTACCGTAGAGTCTGTTCTGACTCACAGCAACCTTGTATGTCTGTGAATTCTTTAGAGCTTATTATGGAGTCCTTTGCTCTGCTTATGTTCCTCAAGTGAGTAACGCCATGTCAAATTAATCTTTATGACACTTGTTCAGATTCTGTACCCGACACCCCCCACCCCCCACCCCCAGACCAACAAATGGAAGTCTGGAAGCTGCCCTCTAAAAGAAGGTTGAATCAATAAACAAAACCTAGTTCAATCTGAACTGCCTTATTACTCCCTAGAGAAGTCTCCTGCTTTCTTATGTCAAAGATGAGCCTACTGATGCCCTCTATCCCTACTCTGCCACTATAACCAACTCTGCACAACTCATCACTATAAACTCTTTAAACACAAAACAGGGACCTAACATATACTGTACATATATCTTAAAGAAGACATAATTCTCTAGCATAAAGAGTTATATTCTTTGATAAATGTATACTATGATACATGTATTTAGTTCAGATGTCACTGTAGGTTAGGTTTTGGACTGCTAACCATAAAGCCAGTTATTTAAACACATCACTGCTCTGTGAGAAAAAAATGAGGCTGTCTACTCCCATAAAGATTTACAGCCTGGGAAACCCTATATAATGTTGCTATGAGTTGAAATTGACTCCATGACCATGGGTGTGGTATTGGGTTGGTGATATATGCAAATGTGGCATATTTGGGGGACACATTGGAGAAGATACCTATCCATGACCAATCCAGCTGGAATACACTGGATGTTAAAACACTGAAAAACTTTGTACATGTTGCTAAATATATATCTAAGCTTCCTGAAAGTCTTCCCCTGATCCTAGTTACTTCTTCTCTGTCTCCATTACTTTTCTGGAAACCCCAAACTCCCTATGATCCAGGAACTAAACAGTTCAATTTTGGCACCACAGAGACCTCTAGGATGTGACATTATTATGAAGGCCAAAATGTTTTCTGAATATTTCAATCCTATACCCTACTTATATGTCAGCCTGTCATACTGTGGGGGTTTGCCAGTTGCAGCGATGCTGAAAGCTATGTCACTGGGATTTGAAACACCAACATGTTCACCCACAGTGGACAGGTTTCAGCGGACCTTCCAGACTAAGACAAACTATGAAACAGGAGAGGCAGACAATTTATGAATGTTTACCAACTGAAAACCTTATAAGTAGCAGCAGAACAAGATAGATAGGGGAACATTGAGACAGTGTTGCATGGCCTAAGTGGGACAGAGGTAAATAGTGATGAATGCTCAACCTTGCAACAACACGGCTCTGTAATAAAGGAATCTAGGCATAGTTTTAAGAGGAGAAATAATACTAAAATGCTAGATTGTCTTATGAATATTGGTTTCCCTTGTCTACTATTGTAAAATAGACACTTGAGTGGGATAGAAAGGAATGTTGGGAAACATGATTAGAGAAAACTTGTAAGCCTATCTTCAGCCTATAAGTGACTGGAATACCTATAAAAGGGGTTCTAGAACTTGCCATGTGAAATAGGCCTCTTGTAAAGCCTTTGCAGAGTATAGGACCTTAGGTGGAATCCTGAGTCCCACCCAGAACCTTATGAAGTGGGACATTCCCACTAGCAAGGACAAGAAGACCAGCCTTGAACAGCTAGAGTGACAGAAAATAGATTTTCCAAAAAAGAGCATAAGGAAAACCCATAACAAAAATGTTAGCATGACTGGCTTCTACAAGAATAAACAAGCTGTTTGCCAGGAAGCCATCAAGCAAGCAATCAAGTTCCTTCAGGACAAACTCTCCTGTAAGACTGAAACTCAAAGGGAGCACACACACAAGTATGCAACTTACTGGCAACCACATTGGTCTACAGGTGAGTGAAAGAGAGGGAAAGGCAGTAATGAAGAAATGGGCTGAGTTCAACCACAGTTCATTGACTTT
>NW_006408576.1:14926673-14927396 GCF_000296735.1 Chrysochloris asiatica
TGTGTTGAATAGCATAGCTTGTTGTTAAGTTTGTTCTGACTCAGTGACCTCTGTATAGGATCCTAGGAGTGGCTATTGGATTTGAACCACCAGCCTTACAGTTGAAAGCTATCTTGTAGTCCAGTGTTTATTCTACAGTGGACAGAAAACCACAAGAAAAAAAGAATATATATATATAAAGATTACTTACTTTCAATGCCTTCAGAAGTGAACTGACAGTCAACTTTTTTAGTTAAAAAATGAAGGAAAGAAGAAAAAAGGAAGGGCCAAGGACATAAAGACATAAAGAGAATGAGAGAAAGAAATAAAGAGAAACCAGACATGATTAGTATCATGAAAGCACTGAAATAACTCCTGTCATTGAATTTTATATCCTGGGAAAATTCCCTTCTAAAATGAAGACATTTTACACTAAAAAAATTTTTTTAGCAGAATCACATGATAGAATTTTGCAAAACCAATGGTTTGTTCATTTCAAATACCTTCTTTAGACAGCATAATAGACAACTATACACATAGACCTCATGAGATGGAATACATAGAAATCAAATTTTCTACATCTGCGGAAAGAGACCATGGAAAAGCTCCATATCATCAGTGAAAACAAGGCCAGGGGCAGACTTTGGAACAGACCATCAATTACTCATATACAAATAAAAAACGAAGCTTGAGAAAATGAAAACAAGTCCATGAGAGCCAAAATATGGCCTTAAATATATCCTA
>NW_006408576.1:14928956-14933021 GCF_000296735.1 Chrysochloris asiatica
AAAAAAACAGCTTCATTTCTGAATATTAGTAACCTGAAGTACGAAACAAAATTTGTAAACAAAATATATAGTACACAATAGAACAAAAAATCAAACACTTAGAAAAATGTAGCCATGTATATTCTCCACATACTGGGATTATTTAAAATAAGGAAATTAAGATAAGGTAAAGAAATCCTTATGGGGGGAACATACCAACCACATTGCCATAGAGCTGATTATGACGCACGGCTCATGTGTGACAAAGTAGAACTTCTCCATAGGATTTTCTGTACTCTTTATGGAAACAAATTGTCAAGCCTTTCTTTTGTGGTGCCACCTGCTACATTTTACATTTCACTGTCTACCTTTAGGTTACTATTGTTAAGTGCTGTCGAGTCAGTTCTGACTCCTAGCAATTCTGTATAAGGTTTCCAAGGAACGGTTGGTGGTTTTGGAGCTCCAACAATGTAGTCAGCAGCTCAGTGAGTATTGAGTTGAGTGTTACTAGTTGAGTGCAAATTGTTTTACACCACCTAGGAACTTAAACAATATTTATAAATTGGAAGTATTAACCTATTAAAAGTGATAATTCTCCAAAGATAGATCTGAAAACCCAATGCTATCCCACCCAAAATTCAAACAGGAGTTTTTTTTGTTGGTTTGTTTTGTGGAACTGGAAGACATTATTATAAAATATATATATGGCAATACAATGGGCCAGAAGATTGAAGAATCACACAATATGAAGATTTATTGTAAAGGTTATCCAAATTAATTATAAATTTACAGTAATTAAGCCAGGGTAGTAGATAAACACTGGACTGCTAAACACAAGATTGGTGGTTCATACCCACAAGCCACTCTTGGGAAACCCTATACAAGGTTGCAGTGAGTCAGAACCTCTCAGCAGAACTTGACAAAAACAAAAGCAGTGGGTCACAGTCATTAAGAACTTGACTGCTAACTGCAGGTCTGAAATTCAAACATGTTGTGTGGATCACAATAAACTATTTATAACATTACGAACAATGGAAATTCGAGAACACTTCATTGTGCTTGTGAGGAATCTGTATATAGGCCAAAAGGTAAACATTCAAACAGAAAAAGGGGATACTGTTTGGTTTAAATTAGCAAAGTTGTGCATCAGGGTTATATCCTTTCACCATAGTTATTCAATGTATATGCTGAGCAAATAATCCAAAAAACTAGCATCAGGATTGGAGGGAGATTCATTAGCAACATGAGCTTATACTCCTGAAAAGATTTCCAGCCTCAAAAACCCTGTACAAGGTCGCTGTAGAGTCTGAACCAACTCCACGGCACATAACCACCACCACCACCACCCAGAAAAGAAAAAAAATACCATACCTTTAACTTGCAGTTAAGACAATGTGTGGATAACATATAAACTCTTAATAATTCCTGAGTTTCCTATTCCACTTCTGGGTGGAGACATTTTACAAAAAAACTGAGGATGGTATAACAATTATAATCAAACAAGGTTATGTGGATAGGCCACCCTCCAGCTGCCCCAGAAGGGGATGTACCCCCTGAATTACAACCAATAGACCTTGTCCTGGACACACCACTAGCAGTCTCACTAGTGGCCTAGGGAGTCCAGTGGCAGGGAACTAAGGTTAAGAAGAGGAGAGGGAGCCATGTAACTGGAGAAAGACCTCCTACCAAATGTATGGGTCTTACATTGGAAGGGGAACTCTGACCTTCAGAATGAGGACATTGGATATGTGTACCAGAGCCTATTTGGCCTTACCTTCTAAGTGGAGAGGATTTTACTCCTCGGAATAGGTGCTCTGTGGCCTGGGAAAATTTGTACCTCCCCTTTCCTTTCATAAGAGCATTACAAAAACTGCATAAGCACACATGATCCCTGGTGTTTCTCATGGGCTCTTTTATCCTCCTTGCTACTATTAAAGCCACTACTGGAGTCAAATC
This sequence comes from Chrysochloris asiatica, assembly GCF_000296735.1. Classification (NCBI taxonomy): domain Eukaryota; kingdom Metazoa; phylum Chordata; class Mammalia; order Afrosoricida; family Chrysochloridae; genus Chrysochloris; species Chrysochloris asiatica. Next base: position 14,930,892 of record NW_006408576.1, read on the forward strand.
CCTTAAAGTACAGCAAAGCTTAGCTCTAAACACTGCTGAAGCCCTTATTAAGAAAGGAGAAGCATTTGTCCTGTTACAGGAACAAGTAGACTTACTGGCAGGTATGGCTTTGCAAGATAGGAGGGTTTCAGATTTACTTACTGTGTCTGAAGGAGGTATATGTTTATATCTAAAAGAGTGCTGCTTTTATTTCAAAAAGTCCGGGTAATTGCAAGACAATGTTAATACCATACTAGAATCTGCTACCAAAATCAAAGTATCCTCAACTTATGGGAAAGTACTCTCTCAGACCTGTGAATTCTCGAGCCCAAAGACACTGACCTAGCCACTGGGAGCTAGAGTTAAAAGCGAAGCGACGAGCTGGTATGAGAAAGGCATGTGAATACCCATTTGACCTAGCTTGGATGGCTTGCTGACCAGTACACAATCAAATGATGATAAAGAAGTTTGATTCAGGGAACAATAGTAAATTGCTACAACTTGATGTACTAGACATTTGGTTATGGATGAAGTTGTCCAAAACTCCAAGCAAAAGGGTAGCAATCTTCATATCAAGGATCAAGTTTGCCTCCTCAGTATACTGAGTTGATAGGGACGGGAACCTTATACTTCGGTTATCAAAATTGGGGGCTATAAAGGCATAAATTGGCTGGCTTACAATCTTTCATTAGGGTGCTTAGTGTCAGAACAAGGGAGGTAAGATAGAATCCCTACTGAATAGTTTTCCTCTTGTCCAGATGGATCTGGTGATGATGGAGCTAGGATTTCATGATTCAATTGTGGATAGTTGTGATCAGGACTAATGGCAACTCTAATGTAGAGGAGGTGTGATTAAAAGATGGGAGCAGTTAATCCATCATTTTAGGAAGAGAGGATCCCAGGATCATGATGAGGGAACAATATGAGAGAAGAGAAGGATCCTAACCAGCAAAGCAGTGACAACAGAGATGGTGGCAGAGGTGATGGCATAGAGTGATAAAGCAGAAGAGGACTCTAGGCCCATGGACTGAGAAAGGCAGTGTGCCTGTGGGCAGGAGGCTGACTTGTAAATTGTGACCTTTGGACATTTAAATGAATACATATTTTCAATATGGTATGTATACATCAAAACAAAATAAAAAATGGTAATACAAGTAAATACTGTTAGCTGATGGTGCATGGGGGGAATTGTAATCATTGCAATAAAAAAGAGAAGTTCTCTCTTGACTATTATCCTTTCTGTTACCATTTGTAGTTTCATTATCACTCCTAATGTTATCCCTAATCTTTGGTTAAATGATATTAATTTGCTTAACCTAATTAATTTCTTCCAGAATCAAGTCCATCAGCATGCAAGTGCAACTAACACAAGGTGATATCACTATCTCCATAACTACAATAGATCAAGTTAGCAAAGTTTTCAGACAACAAAAAGTATAACCCTTATTTTTGTGTTCCTGCCTGCTTAGGATTCTGGAGTCCTGGTGTGGTTCTATGGGTTAATGCACTGGACTGCAAGGTGGGTTCAAACTGCAAGGTTAGCAGTTCAATCTCACTAGCCACTGCTAGATAGGGTTACTATGAGTCATAACTGACTCAACAGCACTTAACAACAACAACACTAAAGATTCTACAAATAACAGGTGTTGGCGATGACCCTTCACTATAAGATAGGAGAGATCTAAAACTCAGTCTCCCAAATATGACACCCTGTGTCAGCAAGAAGCATATAAGAATGAGTCTTCATTCAAAACCTGAAAGCATTAGGGTTTCCTTTTCGCTCGTAGGAGGATGTTAGGCAGTAATAACATGGAAAAGAAGAGGGTCTCATGTAACACCTCAAACAGCTTGTCTCAGCAGAAATATTATTCCAATCTCAGCAATGAGAATATCCTGGCAAGGGGATGGAACTGTTGTAAAGGAGAAGTTAGTCTGTGAAGATCAAAAGAGCACAGCCTTTGGTATGGATTGCATTTCAATGTCAAGAAAACGAAAATCCTTAAAACAACATTCTTATCAATGAGGAAAACTATGAAGTTGTCAAGGACTTCATTCTTCTTGGATCAACTATCAACACTCATAGAAGCAGCAGTCAAGAAATTAAAATGACCTATTGTATTAGAAATCTGCTGCACAAGACTTTTTTAAAGT
>NW_006408576.1:14933750-14943855 GCF_000296735.1 Chrysochloris asiatica
TCATCCATCAACCAAAAGATATACCCCACAAACCTGTCCCCGGTCATCTGCATACCGCCCCCCTCTCTCTCCAGGTCCAAAGTCCCCAGCCGCTCCATCTCCCCACATCATCGTCTCTGTCTCTATTCCTGGCATCACTGCTTCTCTGGGTAGGGTTCTGTTCTCTGCTCTTCTCCTTTGATGGTCCCAGGGACCTCTGCGCCTTGAATGCAAGGTTAATCATTCCCCTCTCTTTGTCCCAAAATGTCTACCTTTACATTTCCAGCCCTCACAATCAGTCCTGATAACAATTAATCACTATTGTATTGCAAGAGACCTATCAGCATCTTCTTTCATCAGCCCTGACTAGGCAGAATGGATACTACTCAGTGGAGATTCTACCTTGCTCCATGCCCTCTGGATCTAGGTTCTCTCTTGAAAGCTTGTAAGCCAGTCACTCCTTGACTCTGTAGCCCCCAATTCTGGGTAGCCAATGTCCAAGTTGCCTTTCCCTGTCCTCTCTGTGTGCAGAGAAGGTGGGACTGATCCTCACTGTGAAGATTTGTTCACTCTTTTGAGCTACTGCTTCCATAGGTGTATGTCAAGTTCATCAAACTGTATCATATTATCCTTTTTTCTATCTTCTTTCCTCTTCTGTTTGAGCTCTGATCATCCAGCCATTGAAGCCAGGTCAAGTGGGTATTATCTACAAGTGTGGGTGTACTTATGCATATGCCCTCTCCTCTTATTAGTTGGATGCTTCACTCTCCACTCTAGTCCTCCATAGCTATGTCGCTGACTCTGGGTCCAAGAGACCCCTGGACTTGGCACTCTGCTGGCCAACCAGGTTCACAGGAGTCTATTGAGCATTGTAAGGCTTAGCTCGCAGCTTTATTGCTGTTTTTCCCTCAACTCCCCTTATCGGTGATGAACATGGTCATGAATCTAAGCATGAATTCCCATTTAGCCTTAGTCTTAGAATGAGGTTTTCCTTGAGTGGGACCCGACCACTTGCCTTGATGTCTCCTAGGCGAGCCACTTGTTTGTTCTTGTAGTGATGAGTCAGCCTACCTATATTGTTTTGTATTTTGCCTGTCAGTCCCTCTTTCAGGAAGTATGGAAGCCCATTTTTTACTCTTTGTAAGAAAAGTACAGTAAATTTTTACTTTTTTTAAGTGATTTTTTGAAAATCAATTAGAGCGTGAACTTGTATGCTAATTTGTAAAATTTCCCTCTTACACTGATAACATTTCTATGTAGTTAAACATACAGAACCAAAGGTTTATGTTGGACACTAACCAATTTTTGTAACTAACGAAGCAATGTTATCGTAACAATGCCAATGTTGTTGGTGTTAGGTGCTGTCAAGTAGATTTTGACTAATAGCAACCATACACACAACAGAATGGAAATACTGCCTAGTCTTGTGCCATGTTTACTATTGTTAAATTTGAACCCATTGCTGCTTCCATTCTGTCAAGCCACCTCCTTAGAAATTTTCCTCTTTTTCACAGACCCTTCATTTTACCAAGCATGATGTCTTTCTCCAGTGACTAGTCCCTCCTGATAATATGTCCAAAGTTTGAGAGATGAAGTCTCACTATCCAGACTTCTAAAGAGTCATACCCATATCCATATTTTATTTCTTAAATGCTGTTTAAATCAATTGTAATGTCTTATTTGTACCCAGAAGTCTTGGTGTGGTGCTATAGGTCAATGTGCTGCCGGACTTCAATGTTGGTTTGAGCAGCAAGGTTGGCGGTTTAAGCTCACCAGCCACTATTTGGAAACCCCATACAGAGTAGATATGGGCAGAACCAACTCTATGGCACTTAACAACAACCGTTGTTGTTGTTGTTATGTGCCGTGGAGTCCGTTCCGACTCATAACGACCCTGTACAGGGTTTCCAAGGCTGTAAATTCTTTACAGGATCAGAAAGCCTCATCTTTCTAACATGGAACAGCTGGTAGTTTTGAACTGCTGACCAGAATATTAGCAGCCTGATGTGTAACCACTATGCAACCAGTGCTCCTAACAACAACCTATATAACCCATTAATTGATAAGTGAAATAAAATCTTTGATGTACTTACGCCATGTTTGCTTGGGAGTCAAGAAGGAGCCCTAGTGATACAGAGCATTAAGCCTCAGGCTGCTGACCACAAGGTCAACATTTCGAATCCAACAGCTGCTCAGTGGGAGATGAGGCTGTGTCCTCCAGTAAAGATTTACAATATTGGGAATGCTATGGAGCAGTTGTACTCTGGCCTACAGGGTGGCTATGAGTAAGAATTGATTCAACAGTAGTGTGTTTAGAGTTTTAGGAGTCAGGCCTTTAACTTTTTATATTTAAATGTTAATGTGCCTTTAATAACAAACACTTTAAAACCTTGAAATTAGTTTTATCACTTCCATTGTATTCACTCTGGTAGCATAGTGGTTCTGAGTCAGGCTGCTTATCTGGAGGTCAGCAGTTGGAAACTACCAGCTGTTCCATGTAAGAAAGATGAGGCTTTCTCCTCCAGTAAAGATTTACAGCCTCAGAAACCTTTTGCAGGGTGGCTGAATCTGAACCTACTACACAGTACATAACGATCACCACCACCATTCTTTTAGGGAGTACTGGTGTGGTACAGCCGCTGGTTAATGCTGTACTGCAAGGTAGGTTTGAACTACAAGGTTGATGGTTTAAGTTCAGCAGCCACTCATTGGAAACCCTATATGGAATAACTATGAGTTGAAAACTACACGAAGGCACTTAACAGCAAAAAAAAAATTCTTTTTAAAAATAGCCTTTATTGATCCCAGATCTCTTTTGTTGTTGTTGTTGTTAAGTGCCGTCGAGTTGGTTCTGACCTATAGCGGCCCTGTACAGGGTTTCCGAGGGTGTAAATCTTTACGGGAGCAGAAAGCCTCATCTTTCTCCCGCGGAGCAGCTGGTAGTTTCGAACTGCTGACCATAAGGTTCGCAGCCCGATTCGTAACCACTACACTACCAGATCTCTTTACCGATTCCAAATTCTGAAGTGGCTTCAGGAATCTTACAGTTAAGGGGGAAAAAAAGTTTTTACCTTATCATCATCACATTGTTTTCATGTTGTTCTATACCATTAAAAGATCTTTCTTTTCTTATCTCATCTCCATTCCCACACACTGTAATTAAGTTCTTTACATGGTGACTACATATGATAAACACTGGACTTCGAAACATAAGGTCCACAGTTTGAGACCGCCAGCCACTCCGCAGGAGGAAAATAAGACTTTCTGCTTCAGAAAACATTTTTAGAGTCCTGGTGTGGTGCTGTGGGTTAATGAGCTGGACTGTAAAATTGGTTTGAACTGCAAAGTTAGCCAGCACACCTGACTCAACTCTTTGGTACACAACAACCACCTTTCTAAACTGAAATGCTTGTACATATGCTTCCTTCTTCCATTTTTGTTGCCTGGCTCTGCTCTTATCTGTTAGTACCATTACACATAGCCAGGGGGTATTGGTAGCTCAGAGGGCTACCCACTCCATGTTAAAGGCAAAGAAGTTGCACACTTCCTCTGTAATAGCTCATCAAAGTGACCCACTTCACTTCCACGAGAACCCAATCTAGCTATTAGGAAACAAATGAAAGCATCAGGGTCACATGAAAGTGACAAGCTATCTTCAATAACTAAAGCAAAAAAGACCCAAATCTGGGGAACAGTTGATTAGTCATGGGAATTACCCCTACAGTATAACGTGTGTTTCAACTTTATAACTTGGGGTTGTAGTAGGGGGTAAAATGAGGTTTTTGTGTGTGGTTCAATATATTTCTTCAAACATGCTGAATTATAATTAGCTTTGATTTTTACATCTATTCATAATGATAGCAGAGGGCATCACACAACAGAAAGGGGGTTGCAAGCTTTCCACTTAGCAATTAATTCTATTATTAAATGCTAAGAAAAAAATAAGTGCCTGCCAGCTGTAGCTTTATTATGTTTTCCCAGAAATAATAATGAGAAGACTGTGAAAGTATATTATTTATTTCACTCTCCCCCCACCCTTGTTGTAGGGAAAAAAAAACAACCCACTGTAATTGTTACTACAAAATAAAATTATTTTGCTATGTAAAGGTGGTTTGGACAGAGCATAAAGATGTTGTTATTGTTTAGTGCTGTTGAGTCAATTCCTATTCACAGCACCCTGTATAGGTTTTTCAAGGAGCAGCTGGTGAATTTGAACTGTGGTCCAGTGCTTTATTCCATAGCACCACACCAGGACTCCATAAAAATGGTGGTAGGTACCAAATGCAATGTTTCTTAATTTTATACTTATCTATTTTTAAAACGGAAGCTCTACCCTGATCCTGGACCTATATTAAGCAAAATGGGGATGAAAACATATGTGATTTGGAGCTTCCTCTGTAGAAGTTAGTAATGACAAGAGATATGTAAATATCTGAATTAAATTTAAAAATGATAAATGCCATAGAAGTAAAACTAAAACAAGGCTCTTGGAACACACAAAAGAAAATAGCTAGTTGTAGTAATAGAATTTTGGTGGCTGTATCAGTCATTTAGTCAGCAAATAGCTATTAAGGAGTACCATGCCTATCCAATGGTAGATTATCAATAAATACTAATTGAATCTGAATTTGACCTAAATTCCTGATGCAATACAGTTTTCCTTCAGTATCTGATGAAACAGAGAATGAGGCTATATTATGATTTTCAATTTACCCTTCAAATTTTATTATACATATGCATACACTATAGGGGAGGGACGATTCCTAACCTAATCAGATCTAGTTTAATCCATGTAGAATGTCATCTGCCAAATTCTATTAACCATTTAAGATTGTGATCATTAATCTCCGCTATACTCATATCTAGTCTGAATAATTCAACCTCTGATGTATATGTATTTGAGGGAGAGTTGATTTAATATAAAGGCAATACTCTCCAAATTAATTACTCTACCAAAAATATCTGTGTTGAATGCCTTTTCCCAACAGAAAGTGATTAATCCTTTAGCAATGTATTTAGTGATTATATTACATCCTTGCTTAAAGTCCTTCAAAAGTTCTCTATCAACAGTTCCACCCTACATATCTGTCCTCACACAATACTTCTTTATGAATCACCCATATTAAATTACTTTTTACTTTTTAAAAATACCCTACATATTCAAAACTACTTACCTTTGCAAATAGTCTTTCCTCTGCTTAGAATGCCACTCTTATAATTTCCAATTCTCAACTCTCCTTCAAGATATAATGATAAAGCGTGCAAAGAGTTTTCTGATTGGCAAACCCAAGAAGCTGATGGAGACTTCTCAGTTCTCAGACTATTTTTATGGGTAATTTGTAATGTAATCATTACTTTTCTTTTCTTTTTTTCTATTTATAAGTTTCTGATGAGAAGATATCGCTGCAGAATCTTATAGAACAGAATTGGGCAAATATGACATTTGCTGCAGACACAGTTAAGTGAACATTAACTATCCGTCTGTCCTTCTTTCTTTCTTTCTTTTTTTCTTTCACTCCTCACTTCCTAACAGAAGTCCAATTTGATTCAGAGCAGAAACAAGTCCAACTTGGAGAGTTCTAACTAAATAATTTAGTCAGAAATATGAAGAGTTCTAACTAAATATATGTAGTCAAAAACCCTTTACTTAATAAAAAGGTAAAGTCTTCTTTGGGAAGACCCATAGCCCTTTAGACTAGATTTAAGATACACTGTCTGAAAACACAACATTCATCTTGCAATAAAGAGGGAAAAAGCCACACTACATATGGTAATCCACCATGTTTGTTTTACTGAGGTGGCTTGATTGTTGCTGTGATTCTGGAAACAATGCCACAGGTATTTTAAATGCCAGTAGGTTCACCAAAGGTGGAAAGGTTTCAGCTGAGCATCCAGACAAAGGCAGACTAGGAAGAAGGAGAGGCAATAAATTTTGAAATGGCTAGCCACTGAAAACCTTATAAATAGCAGTGAAACACTGTATATTGAAATATATTGAAATATACAGTGAAACACTGTATATTGAAACCAGAATATTGAATATTGAAACATAATGACAAGTATAAGACTATTATCAGACAGTGCTGGCAGATGAGTCCTTCAGGTTGGAAGGCACGGAAAATAAAACTGGGGAAGAGCTGACTCCTAAAAGTGTAGAGCTGACTATGATGACAAGTGCAGAGTAACGCCTTTGGGACCTTCATTTACTGATGGGACACAATCAAAAATGAAGAGAAACAGCTGTAAACATCCATTAATAATCAGAATATGGGATGAATGAAGTATGGATGTAGGAAAATTGGAAACTGTAAAAAAGTAAATGGAATGCATAAACATAGATATCCTAGACATTATTGAGTTGAAACAGACTGATACTGGCCATTTCACTGTCAATCACGTGGTTTACTGTGCCAGGAATGACAAACTGAAGAGGAATGATATCAGATTCATCATCAAAAAGGGCAGATCAAAACCTGTCTTGACTTACAACACTGTCTGTGATATGATAATATCAGTATGCCTGTAAGGAAAACCAGTTAATGCCACTATAATTCAAATTTATGTACAATCCACAGAAACCAGTGATGATGCAATGCAAGAATTCTACCAACTTCTTCAGTCTGAAATTGATCAAACATGCAATCAAGATGTATTGATAATTGCTGGTGATTGGAATGCAAAGGGTAGAAACAAAGAGGAAGGATAATAGTTGGAAAATAAGGCCTTGGTTTAGAAGCAATGCTGGGGATCACATGATAGAATTTTGAAAGACCAATGACTTCTTCATTGCAAATACCTTTTTTAAACAGCATAAAAGACTAACATATACATGAACCACACAAGATGTAATGCACAGAATTCAAATTGACAACATCTGTGGAAAGAGACAGTGGAAAAGATCCATGTCATTAGCCAAATAAGGCCAGAGACAGACGAACAGACCATAAATTGCTCCAATGTAAGTTCAGGCTGAAGCTGAAGAAAATTTAAATAAGTCCATGAGAGCCAAAATATGACCTTAGACATATCCCACCTGACTTTAGAGATCATTTGATGAACAGATTTGATGCATTAGATACTAAAGACTGAAGATAAGAAAAGTTGTAGGATGTCATCAAGAAAAACACACATAAAGAAAGCAAAAGGTCATAAAAAGATTAGAAAGAAGAAAAAGACCAAAATGGATGTCAGAAAAGACCCTGGAACTTGTTTTCCAGTATAGAGATGCTAAAGCAAATGTAAGCTATGACACAGCAAAAGAGATAAATAGAAAATGTCAAAGAGCAGCTTGAGAAGACAAGATTAAATATTAAAACAAAATAAGCAAAGACTTGACCTACACCTATGGATGCAGTAACTCAAAAGAGGGACTACATCTTTACAGCGAGGATCATTCCCACCCCCTCCATACACAGAGTAGATAGGGATAGGAAACTTGGACATTGACTACCCAAACTGGGGGGTGGGGGTGGGGTGGCTACAAAGGCAAGAAGTAACTGGCTTACAAGCTTTCAAGAAGGACCCTAGACTCTCACTTCTCGATTTCAAAACAGCCTGGTACTGGTACAATGAAAGATACATCGATCAATGGAACAGAATTGAGAATCCAGGTATTAACTCATCCACATGAAGCTAACTGATTTTCAACAAAGTGCCTAGGTATATTGTATGGGGAGGAGATAGTCTCTTTAACAGATGGTGCTGGCAGAACTGGAAAGCGATATGCAAAAGATTGAAACAAGACCTTTACATCACACCTTATATAAAAACCCATTCAGCATGGATTAAAGACCTAAATGTGAATCCCAAAATTATGAAGGTCATCAATGAAAAAATAGAGACAAATGTGAGGACTCTAATTCAGGGAATACACAGACTACCAAACATTTTGAAAATTACACACAAAAAGCAGACAAAATAGATGATTGGGTCATACTAAAAATTAAAAACTAATATGCATCAAAAGCCTTCACCAAAAGAGTAAAAAGGGAACCCACAGAATGGGAAAAAATCTTTTGCAATGACACATAAGATGAGGCCCTCATTTCTAAAATATATAGGAAACTACAACACCTCTACAAGAAAAAAAGACAAACAGCCCAATTAAAAAATAGGCATAGGGCATGAACAGACACTTCATCAACGAGGAGATCCAGGCCGCCAACAAACATATGAAGAAATGTTCACGACCATTAGCCATCAGAGAGATGCAAATCAAAACAACTCACACCAGCAATAGCAGCAAAGATCAAAAAAGTAGAGGACAATAAATGCTGGTGAGGATGTGGAGAGACTGGGACCCTCCTACATTGTTGGTGGGATTGCAAAATGGTCCAACCACTCTGAAAAGCAATATGGTGCTTCCTCAGAAGGTTGTAAATAAAAATATCTTATGAGCCAGCAATTCCTCTACTTAGAATTTACCAACAAGAAATATGAGCCATAACACAAGTTGATAGATGCACACCAATGTTCATAGCAGCACTATTTACAATAGCAAAAAGATGGAGACAGCTTAAATGTCCATCAACTGAAGAATGGATAAACAAACTGTGATACATACACACAATGAAATGATATGCTACCTTGAAGAACAACAAGGAAGCTGTAAGCCACCACATAACATGGCTGAACCTTGAAGACATAATGCTGAGTGAAATTAGTCAGTCACAAAAGGAGAAATACTGCATAGGACCATTATTGTAAAAGACTAAGAAAAAGAACCCACCCAAAAGGAGTCCTGCTGTGGCGCTATGGGTTAATGTGCCAGACTGTAAAGCCATTTGAACTGCAAGGTTGATGGTTCAAGCTCACCAGCTGCTCCTCAGAAACCCTACACAGGGTTACTATGGGGAAAACAAACAAACAAACAATATATATATATATAATTGCTGATCACCAGTATGCATGGGATGAGAGGAGGGGAGGGAGGTAGGGGAAGATAGAACACAAGGTAGGGAATAGACACAGGAAAGCTTGGGTGCTGTGGGGTAGGGGGTAGGGGGCGGGAGGTGGGCAATACATAAGAAGGGGGAGGGGAATGGAAGAACAAGGCAGATGGGAGAACAGTTAGGCAGGTTCGCATGGACTAAGTGGGACAGAGGTAAATGATGATGTATGCACAACCTTGGAACAACAGGGCTTAAGGATATAGGGATTGAGGCATGGTTTAAAAGGGTGAAAGAGGGGAATAATGTTAAGATGTTTGGCTATCTTTTTAAGTCTTGGTTTCCCTTGCCTACCATTGTGAAATAGACACTTGTGGTGGGGGAGAAGGAATAGCCAGAAACATCAAAATAGTAAGCTTGTAAGTCTGTCTTCAGCCTATAACTGATTGGAAGACCTTAAAGGTGGCTAGAAATTGCACAGTTTAAGAGACCTCCTCTCCTGTGGAGTTTTTGCATTGCATAGACCAGACCATATGTGGAAACCAGAATCTCATCCAGAATTGTCTAAGGTGGGAAATTTACACTGGATAGGACAAGTAGACCAGCCTGGAGTGGCTAGAAGAACAGAAGATACTTTGTGAAGAAAGACCAGCAGGAAAAATCAGAAACAATAATGGCAGTCTGATTGATTACTACAAGAAAAGATAAGCTGTTAGCCCAGGACCCATCAAGGCAAATGGTCAGGTCCCCTCAGAGCAAACTCCCTTCCAAGACTAAGACTCAAGGGGAATACACGAGCAGGCAGGTGGTCTGGCTCATGATCACATTGGTCACCAATAAGGGGAAGAGGGGGAAAAAGCAGCAATTAAGTTGGGATTTAAGTCCCACCACATTCAACAGATTCCTGTGAACCCGGGCAGAGTCCTGGATGGCCAGCAGTTATGGCATGACCTGGGGATTCATGTGCCCAGAGGCAGTGACCTGGCCACAGAGAACTAGAGCAGAGATCGAAGCACCCAGCTGACATGAAGTGAGGGGAGAGGCACAAGAACACCCATACTTGCAGATAGTACCCACTTGACCTGGCTTTGAGGCTGGATGGCCAGAACTCAACTAGAAGAAGAAAGAAGAGGGGGAAAAAAAAAAAAAAAGAGTAACCCACTACAATTTTATGAACTTTACCTATACATATGGATGTAGTAGCTCAAAAGAGGGAACAAATCTTTACAGCAAGGATC
>NW_006408576.1:14943964-14950963 GCF_000296735.1 Chrysochloris asiatica
AAAATGGTGGGGGGGGGGGGAGTGTGTGCAGCTGTAAAGGCAAGAAGTGACTGGTTTACAAGCTTTCAAGAGGGAGCCTAGTTCCACACCTGGCAGGGGTAGGTAGAATGATTTCCAATCTGTTGGGACTGGGCTTGTGAAAAGAAATGGGGATAAGACTCTTGTGGTACAATAATGAATAATTGCCATCAGGACTGACTGTGAGGGTTGGAAATATAGAGGTAGATGTTTTTTGACAAAAGGAGGGGAGTGATTGATTTTGCAGCTCAGGAGCAGAGGTCCTTGGGACCATCAAGTGAGAAGAGCGGAGAGCGTAACCCAACCCAGAGTGGCAGTGATGCCAGAGATGGAGGCAGAGAAAATGACGTGGAGAGCTGGAGCAGCTAGGGACTCTAGACCCAGAGAGGGAGAGGAGCTGTGTGCTGACAACTGGGGGGCAGGTTTGCAGAGTATACACTTTGGTAGGTTGATGATGCATGGAGGAGACAGAGATGATGACATGGACAAATGGAGCAGCTGGGGACACTGGACTCAGGGAGGGAGAGGACCAGGTCTATGGGGTATACCCTTTGGTTATTTGAGGATGCATGGAGGGGATTGTGATCATTGCAATGAAATGAAATAGAATATACGATAGGATGAATGTAAAATGGTTGTTCTCCCATGTAAACCCACATAATTCACAATACAAGCTTAAAAAAAAAAAGAATAAGAAGCCTAGATCCAAAGGGCATGGAGGAAGGTAGACTCTCCAATGACTAGCATCCAATATGTCTGGGCTCAGTGGATGAAAGGAAATGTGGATAGGTCTCTTGTGGTACAATAGTGAATAATTGTTATCAGGACTGACTGTGAGGATTGGAAATGTTAAGGTAAATGTTTTGTAGCAAAAGAAGGGGAGTGATTGACTTTGCAATCCAGGAGTGGAGGTCCCTGGGACCATCAAAAGAGAAGAGCAGAGTGTGGGACCTATCCAGAGAAACAATGATGCCAGAGATGGAGGCAGAGACAATGACATGGAGATATGGAGTGGCTGGGGACTCTAGACCCAGAGAGGGAGAGGGGCTGTGTGCTGACAACCAGGGGGCAGGCTTGCAAAGAATATACACTTTGGTAGGTTGATGATGCATGGAGGAGATTGTAACCATGGCAATGAAATGGTATATGATAGGATGAATGTAAAGCTAATGTTCTCCCATGTAAACTATCACATAATTCACAATAAAACATTTTTTTAAAAGGCCTGGAGTTAGAAAATCAAAAGAGAAGAACACACTCAGCATTTCTCAAGCTGAGGGAATGAAGAAAACACTCAAGCCTCGACTTGAAATATGGAAGGATTCTATAGGCAAAATATTGAATGATTCAGAAAGCATCAAAAAAATGGAAGAAGTACACAGAGTCACTGTACCAAAAGAAACAAAAAGGTCACTATTCAACCATTTCAAGAGGTAGCATATGCTTAAGAACCAATGATACTGAAGGAAGAGCTCCAATGTGCATTGAAGACATTGGCAAATAACAAGGCACTGGGAATTAATGGAATACAAATTGAAATCTTTCCACAAACTGATGTGACACTGGAGGCACATTCTCACCTCTGCCAAGAAATTTGGGAGCTAACTACCTGGTCAACTGAATGGAAGAGATCCATACTTATGACCATTCCAAAGAGAGGTGACCCAATGGAGTGTGGAAATCATCTGACAATATCATCAGTATCACAAGGAATTAAAATGGTGCTACAGATAATACAAAAGTGGATGCAAGCATACTTTGATATAGAACTTCCAGAGGTTCAAGTTGGAGTCAGAGTAGGATTTGCAATGAGAGATATCATTGCAGACATCAGACAGATCTTGGTTGAAAGCAGAGAATACCAGAAAGGGATTTACCTGTACTTTATTGACTACGTAAAGGCTATATCAGTTGTGTGGATCATGACAACCTAAGGAAAACATTGTGAATTTTGAATATTCCAGGACACTTAATTGCACTCATGGGGAACATGCACATAGACCAATAGGCTGCTGTTTGAACAGAACAAGGGAACACTGAACGGTTTAAAATTAGAAAAGGTGTGCACCAGGGTTGCTTTATTTCACCATACTTATTCCGATCATTACGATAAGAAAATAATCTGAGAAGCTGTATTATATGAAGACAATTGGGGCATGAGGATTGAAGGAAGATTCATTAACAACCTGCGATATTCAGATGATAAAACTTTGCTTGCTGACTCCATAAGTATCAATATTGTTGTTGTTAAGTGCCATCGAGTCAATACTGACTCATAAAGACCCTATGCACAACAGAACAAAGCACTGCCCAGTCCTGGGCCAACCTCACAAATGCCTGAGCCCATTGCTGCTGCTACTGTGTCAGTCCATGTCATTGAGGTCTTCCTCTTTTTCTCTAACCCTCCCCTTTACTAAACATGATATCCTTCTCCAGGTACTGGTCCTTCCTGATAATATGTTTGAAGTATGAGAGATGAAGTCTGGTCTTCCTGGCTTCCAACGAGCACTCTGGCTGCACTTCTTCCATCACAGATCTGTTGGTTCTTTTGGCAGTCCATGATACTTCCAATATTCTTCTCCAACATCATAACTCAGATGCATCAATTTTTCTATGATCTTCCTTAATCACTCTCCAACTTTTGCATGCATATGAGGTTATTGAAAATACCATGGCTTTGGTCAGACACACCTTAATCCTCAAACTGACATCTTTGATCTTAAACACTTTAAAGAGGTCTTGTGCAGCAGATTTGCCCAATGCCATACATAGTTTGATTTCCTGACTACTGCTTCCATAAGTGTTGATGACTGAATCCAACAAGGTATAAATGAGTCTTCCTCCGATCCTGATGCCACATTTTTCTTCATATAGCCCAGCTTCTCAGATTATGTGCTCAACATGGACACTGAAGAAGTATGGTGAAAGAATACAACCCCAATACACACCTTTCTTAACTCTAAACCTTGTTTGCTTGTTCTTTTGGAACAATTGCCTCTTGGTCTATGTACAGGTTCTTCATGAGAACAATTAAGTGCTCTGGAATACTCATTCTCCACAATGTTGTCCATAGCTTGTCATGATCCACACAATTGAAAGCCTTTGTGTAGTCAATAAAGCACAAGTAAACCTCTTTCTGGTATTCTCTGCTTTCAACCAAGATCCATCTGACATCAGCAATGATATCCCTCATTCCAAGTCCTCTTCTAAATCCAACTTGAACTTCTGGAAGTTCTCTGTCAATGTATGTCAATTAATTGAGCCCGGGGCCACACCAATCATTAGTGTTTTAGGAAAGAAAAAGAAGCTAGTAAAGGAAACAGAATAGTAAAGATCAAAAGATCATAAAGAGACCAATATAGTCCAGGAAATCAAGGGCAGAAAATTAATCAGGAATAAGGAAATAAATTACTTTATTTCATATAGACAAGGATTGAAAATTAATTATAATTTGTGGATGAGTATCTTTAGTGGAGTGTTGGGTACCAAAGTAATATTGGAATTGGTTAACATGAAAATTAAAAGAAAGAAGCAAAGAAACCGGGATAAACAATATTCTTGGGGCATTAATTATGTCATCATGGACAGAAGAAAAATAAAGTGGAATATGTGGATTTTTCTTTTTTAATTAAAAATGCTAAGAATATTTTTGGTTGATGCAAACTATTGAGTAGAAAAGGTAATAATAATGATGTAGAAAAGTGTTCATGATTTCAAAAGTAAAGTATTTAAATCAACTGATGAGAATGAAATGTAATGCTCAGGATCAGGGTCTGTTCATTCTTTGTAACAAGAGAATATTTAAATGTGGATATATATAAATGTAGATTCAAATGGGTCCTAGTGTAGCATTGTAGGATATGCACTGGAACACAAGGTCAGTTTGAACAGTAAGGTTGGCAATTCAAACTCACCAGCGACTCTGATGGTCCTTAATACAACACAACAACATAGTTTATATATTTGATATTCAGATGAAACAATAGGTATTATTAAATTAAAAAATGATTGGAGGAATGGATAAATATTGTTATTTTATACTGTCAGCCAGTGTTTCTTCTTGTAATTTGTCTCAATGAAGAAAATTGCTTTCTGCAAACTTTCAATTCATACTCTAGAATAAAGAAATTTAAAAGAAGAATCTTCCTACTTAAATCATGTAAAGTATTTCTACAACTGACAAATCTTCTCTGTTTCCTGAAGTTTCAACTTGAATTTTTCTGACTGTATGTTGTTATTAAGTGCAGCTGTGTCTGTTCTGACTCATACCGACCATGTATGGGAGCTTCAGCCAATGATCTTACAGTTCAAACCAACCTTTCAGTCCAGTACTTACCCTACAGTGGCTTGGGAATAAAGAACAGTTAGAAAAAAAGATGATGAATGATTCAAATGGAATTATGAACAGAATATAAGTCTAAAGAATGAAAAAGAAAAAAAAAATGTTGACACTTCAGAGTTTGGTGATTTTTTTTTAATGCTTTTCAGAGCTGAGTAATAGACAATTAAATGTAGCATCAATACATTTCTCAACTACAGCTTTGAAAAACATTATTGAGAAAAGCTGACTAAATTAGCATTTTATGAATGTTTTTTTCTGAGAAGGAGAAAAATTGTGTTGAAAAATTTGGGAATAAATGAAACACTATTTATTGCATTTTAAGGAAATTAGTATTTCAAAATAATTTATAATTGAGGACTAGTTAGGAAATATATAGTTTCATTCAAGAAAATTATTTTCAACTTATCCTGGTAGCATAGTAGATTAGTCATTAGGCTGCTAACTGCAACATCAACAAATTCAAATCTAACAATGACTCTGTGGGAGAAAGATGATGCTTTCTGCTCCCATAAAAATTTACAGTGTCGGAAACCATATGTCATTATGTGTCAGAACTAACTCTATGGCTCACAATCACCAAATGAATAGCAAGAATAAGCTACAGAGATTTTTCTCAAAGCTTTAGTTAAGTTTTGAAGAAAAATAAACAATCAAGATAGCTATGGTTAGCACAATGCACTTGAAACAACAGTTAGACATAAGTGATAATTTTGTCACAGCTATAGGAACTCTGGTAGTGTAGTGGTTAGGAATCAGGCTGCTAACCTCAAGGTCAGCAGTTCAAAACTACCAGTTGTTTCGCAAGAGAAAGATTAGGTTTTCTGCTGCCATAAAGATTTACAGCCTTGGAAACCATATGCAGGGTCGCTATAAGTTGGAAGAGACTCCATGGCACACCACCACCACCTAAATTTAAATACATAACCCAGCTTTATCACTATGATCATTTAATTGAGTGATCTTTCATCAATCTTTGAACTCAGACAGCAGTTCAAGAAGACAAATTCAAACATTATAATGAAATACGCAGACCTGGATTTAGAAAAGCAAAAGGGAAGTACATGCACACCATTCCTCTAGCTGAGAGAACTGAAGAAGAAATTCAAGCCTCTACTTGAAATATTGAAAGATTCTATAGTCAAAATAATGAATAATGTAGAAAGCACCAAAGAAGATGGAGGGAATACACAGAGTCACTGAACCAGAAAGAGATGGTTTATGTTCAACCATTACAAGAGGTAGCATATGATCAAGAGCTGTAACTGGCAAAGAACAAGATTCTGGGAATTGATGGAATACAAATTGATATCTCTCAACAAAGTGATGTGTCACTGGAGGCAGTCATTCATCTACTCAAAGAAATTTTGAAGAAAACTACCTGGCCAACTTACTGAAGAAATCAATATTTGTGCCCATTCCAAAGAGAAATGACCCAACAGGATGCAGAAATCATTGAACAATATCATTAATATCTCTTGCAAGCAAAACTTTGTTAAAATTAATTTTTAAAATGGACGCAGATGATGGATAGATTAGAGGTGCAGTGAAGCTAGCCATAATCAATACCACAGAATACCAGTTGAAGAGGGTTCAGAGTAGAGCTCCAAAACTCCAAATGATATAGGTATGCATATTTAAAATGTTTGAAGGCTTATAGCTAGTGGAACTTTTAGCAGAAGTAAGAATTTGCATATATTTTAAGCTGCCAGGCTTGGCAGCCCAGAGCTGACAATTTGGGTGAGAACAAATAGCAAGACTAAGCTGGGGAGCAGACCCATCAAGGAATAATGCTGTGGGAACCTCAGAACCAAGGTAGACTAAACACTTTGTCAGTTTTGCTTTGTTCTGATTTTTTTTTTTTTTTTTTTTTGTATCTGTTCATTGGCCCACCACTGTTTGTGCATCTACATTCTGGCGACTAGAGGGGGAGCCTGAGTGAGTGGACACCCCTCACCCCCACCACTGGTGGATTCTTCTGTGATGCATGCACAGAGATACTATCAACCCAAGAGCCACCAGCCCTGAACTGTCTTTTAATAGCGAAAAGTCCAGAACAAGGGATGTGGAGAGGGAAAGAGAGTTTAAAAACAAAACAGGCCAAAAATTAAATTAAACCCTGAGGTACACAGTAACAATCAACAGTGGCATCATGAAATTTATCAGGCAGGTTTGAAGGCAAGAAGTTGAAAGAGGACAATAAAGTCATACTCATATTAGGCATAGAACATGACCAACAAACATATCAAGAAATGTTCATGGTTACTAGCCATTGTTGTTGTTGTTGTTAGGTGCCATCGAGTCAGCACCAACTCATAGCAACCTTATGTGCAGCAGAACGAAACAATGTCTGATTCTAGGCCAACCTCACTTCTGTTGCCACACTTGAGTCCATCGATGTTGCCACCTGGCCAATCCATCTTGTTGGGGATCTTCCTCCTTTTCTCTCACCCTCCATCTTACCAAACATTATATCCTTCTCCAGCGACTGTTCCCTCCTGACAATACGTCCAAAGTATGAGAGATGAAGTTTGGCCATCTTAGCCCATAAGGAGCACTCTGGCTGCACTTCATCCAAAACAGATCTACTGTTTCTTTTGGCAGCCCATGGCACTTTTAGTATTCTCCTCCAACACCATAAC
>NW_006408576.1:14951363-14951823 GCF_000296735.1 Chrysochloris asiatica
GCAATATGGCTCTTCTTCAGAAGGTTGGAAATAGAAATACCTTAAGATCCAGCAATTCCTCTACTTGGTATTTACCCACAAGAAATACGAGCCATCACATGAGTAGATATATGAACACCAATGTTCACAGCAGCACTATTTACAATTGCAAAAAGATGGGGACAGCCTAATTGGCCATCAACAGAAGAATGGATAAACAAAGTGTGATCCATACACACAATGGAATATTATGCTACCTTGAAGAAAAACAAGGAAGCTGTAAGCTATCACATAACATGGATGAACCTTGAGGACATTATGTTGAGTGAAATTAGTTAATCACAAAAGGAGAAATACTGCATAGGACCACTACTATAAAAGACTAAGGAAAACAACCCATGCTAAATGGGGGGTGGAGGTGGATACTTTGCTGGTTACCAGGATGTGGGATGTGGGGTGATGGGAGGGTGGGGAAGGTGGG
>NW_006408576.1:14952776-14953436 GCF_000296735.1 Chrysochloris asiatica
GTCAGTGCATGTCTGCTCGTGTATTCCCACTGAGTGTTAGTCTTGCCTTGAAACTACCAGCTGATCCGTGGGAGAAAGATGAGGCTTTCTGCTCCCGTAAACATTTACAGCCTCGGAAACCCTGTACAGGGTCACTATGGATCGGAACCGACTCGATGGAACTTAACAACAACAACAACAGTTTCACTCAACGTAATGTCTTCAGGTTCATCCATTTTATTTGGTGGCTTACAGCTGCTCTAGTCTTTATTATTTCTTTTCTTTTGGTGGCTGTAGGTTCCCTCTGTCGGTCTGTTTCTAATTGTTGTAGATGCTGTGTTAATGTGTTAATTCTGGTTCTTTCTTCTTTTTGGATGTGTGCATTTATTGCAATAAATTGTTCTCTCAGCACCGCTTTTGCCATGTCCCAAAGATTTTGGTATGCTGTGTTTTCATTCTAATTTGTTTCTAGGAACTTTCTTCTACTACCCAGATGCTTTTCAGCAGGGTATTATTCAGTTTCTATGACTTTATTTCCTTGGTCTTCCTATTGTTGGTTTCTAATATGATAGCATTGTGATATGAGCAGATGCTTTCTAATATTCTGATGTTTGTAAATTTATCGAGGCTTGTTTTGTGGCCTAACCCATGGTCTATTCTGGAGAATGTTCCATGTGCACT
>NW_006408576.1:14957483-14958782 GCF_000296735.1 Chrysochloris asiatica
TGGAGTACTGTTGAATACATAAAGTTGAAGTAAATATTGAAGTGAAGCTACTTTTCTTATGAAATTATGGATTCAACTATTTATTTAAAAACAATCCACCGGGTAAAACCGCTCATTTATTTTACAGCAAGGTGAGCTCCTGATATATATATATACCCCAACTTAATAATTCAAGATGTGGTTAAATATTTCTAATTCACATGAATTTTCAAGGAGCTCAGAGTACTGGTGTGGCACTGTAGGTAAATGCACCAGTCTGCAAAGCCATTTGAACTGCAAGGTCAGCAGTTCAAGCTTACCAGCTGCTCCTTGGAAACCCTACAAAGGGTCGCTATGGGTCCGAAACAACTCAATGGCACTTAACAACAACAACAATATCAAGGATCTCTGGTAGCATAGTGGTTATGAATTGGGCTGCTAACCTCAGGGACAGCAGTTCAAAACTACCAGCTCTTCCCTGGGAGAAAGATGAGGCTTTCTGTTCCCATAAAGATTTACAGCCTTGGAAACCCTGCACAGTGTCACTATGAGTCAGAACCGACTCCACAGCACATAACCACCACCACCACCATCATGATAATAAGACAATAAGACAGTTATAAATCTTATAGATTTTTTAAAAGGACATGCTTAACATTGTCTGACATTACTTCTAACCTCAGATGAAGTACAAAGTCACCCCAAATGTAATTTTCTGCTCTAAAAGTTAAGTGGTTGAGTTAATAGCAAATGTTATCACAGTTTATTGTTTCCACCAAAGAGTAGAGATCAATAAACAAAAGAAACTGCTATTTAAACATCTAATTAGAAATTAACATGAACCAATTAGTAAATTAGAAGGTAAGAATACTCCCATTAGAATTAAGAGTATTTTCAATATTTAAATTTCATAGTTTTAGAATAGACAGTAATGGAGGTTTCCTGTTTTGATACAATCTTACTTTAAATTCTGTGCCCAGATTAAATTATTCATTATTACATTGAATACATTATTCAAATACTCTAGAAAATTAATCATGATTGATTAAATTTATCTTAGTTAACTATAACAGAACATTAGTAAATTTCAAGATATCACAGAGATGTAACCAAACAGAAGAATAGAAGAGTTATTTGAATAGGTAAAAGAATAAATCCAAGAAAAAACAAACTTGCAATGTTTTATAAGAAACAGAATAAACTCTGTGGAGTCATGATGTAGTGCTGTGGGTTAATGCTCTGGACTGCAAAGTCGGTTTGAGCCACAAGCTAGGTGGTTCAAGCTCACCAACCACTCCTAGAAAACACTATACAGGATCA
>NW_006408576.1:14959092-14976043 GCF_000296735.1 Chrysochloris asiatica
TAAAGCTTGGCTTAGATCTCATCCCATCTCTGTGATTGACTAAAGTGACAGGTGGAAAACCCTCATTTCAGTTTGGCAAGAGCTGTAAATCCCAGTTTATCCCAAGAGTTCTAATTTGACCTCTTAAATTCTAGACGTCCCTCAAAATTCTAATTTATTCTTATTTCTCCTATGTCCTATTCACCTTTTCTTTGTGTTTACCAGCACTGCTGACTTCGGGTTCAGCATCAGACCCAGAAACAACTGTCTCAAATACCCATGATTGAAGCTCATAAAAGACTCTACAGGCCAGAGTAAAACTGATGCACATGGGATTTCCGAGGCAATAAAGCTTCACAGAAGCAGACTCCTATAACTATTTTTTTCCTGCTGAGTTTCTAGTGGGTTTGAACTACTGGCCATTTGATTTGGTCCAATGTTTAAACCCCTGTACCACCAGGACTCATGTCTTACACACAGGGACTGCTTACTTAATTAGCTCCCTCAATCTCAATTGCATAATATTAATTCTATATTATATCTCTTTTATTGTTTTTTCACTCATAGTGAATCTTGCTTCTCTGATCAAATGCTGAATGATCGAGACATGGTATTGGGTTTCAGGCCCAGAAGAGACAAGCCATCTGAGAACATAGATGCGGAGAGAGAGAAAAAGTGATCAGAACTCATTCTGAGAGATATTAATTCATTACAGAAAGAGAATAAGTGAGAATAAAAGATCAGGTTTACCAACAAGGGAATTTACCTTCAAAGGGCAAAACACAGCTGAATCCAGTGGTGGCTGGCTGAATTATGAAGTTTTACCACATGAAGGGTGGAGCCTGGAGTCTTTCTATATCATGGGGTATTCACAAGGGTAATGGCAGTTAAGAGTAGTATGTTGTTGTTGTTAAGTGCCTTCAAGTTGATTCCAACCCACAGTGACCCTGTATAGGGTTTCTGAGGAGCAACTGGTGAGCTTGAACCACCAAGCTTTCAGTTCAAATAGCTTTGCAGTCTGGCACATTAACCCACAGTGCCACACCAGGACTCCAAGGGGAGTATGGGGAACTAGGAAAAGACAGGAAAATCATAAGGTGCCAGACTGTCTTCCCCTCCTAGAGAACAAAGGTGTTTCCACAAGGACAGTGGGAGGAAGGACTGTAGGCTGCTTTCTAGCATCTGCATAACTAAAGCAGGAGAACAAGATATCTGCGGGGTAGAGGACTAGGGTGGGGGGTGGGAATGCTCTCTGTTCCTTCCTAAATAGCAGGAGCTGGGGGAAGGGATAGATGCCCTTGGCATGATCATTTTGGAGACTTAAATTTGTATCCTTACACGTGGTCACATGCCAGGATCTTGTACATACATGAAATATAGAAATTTTGAGAAGGGTAACTCATGAGGAAGATTTTAAAGTGTTTCCAAAATACAATCATCAGCTCATATGAGCTTATGAGAATGTCTATTGCAAAAAGCTTTTAAGATTCTTATTATGAATGTGTTATTTTATAATTACTCGAGACAAATTAAGGTCCTTTGACCAGTGTGGGAGTCAGAGATTACAACAGCACAAGCTAACACAGAAGGGAATAAAAAGTAAGAAAGTACTGATAAAATTTATGAAGAGGATGTTGAACTAAACTATACTTGAGAATTAAAGATAGAAGGTCAAGATGACCTACCTGTCTTCAGAAACATATGGATTCCCCAAGGATCATGTGGGTTTTGTTTATTTCTCAACATCTTATAACCAAGGTGTCACAAAGTTGCATATTTTCTAATTTTGTATACTATCTATATTTGGTTCTAGCTTCCCATATTGATAGTTATGCTGTAATTTAATTTCTTATGGCCTCTTATATGAACTAATATAAAAGCATACAACCTGTTCTCTTTACCCCTAGTTTGTCTGTCTTCTCACTCAATCCATCTACCAGACATCACCCTAGTTCATCTTCCGTAAATACAGCTATAGGCATGTCATTTCAAAAACTTTTGATATTCTTCCGTTATCTACTAACTTTGTTTTTGTTGTTGTTAAGTGCCTTACATCAGTTCTGACTCAGCCACCTGTATAGGGATTCTAAGGAGCGACTGGTGAGTTTGAACCACAGACCATACAGTTAAAACCAACCTTGCAGTCCAGTGCTTACCACAGTGCCACACCATAAATGCCTTTGAGCCATTTCCAACTCATAGCAACTTCTGGTGTGGTGTTGTAGGATTAGCACTGAACTGCAAAACACAAGGTCAACAGTTCAAACCCACCAGATGCTCCTGGGAAACCCTATATAGAATCTCTATGAGTCATAATCAACTGGAGGGCACTTAACAACAGTAGGGTTTCCAAGACTTCAAATGTTTGTGGGAGTAGAAAGCATCATTTCTTCCCCACTGTGCAGCTGGCCTCCGAACCTGTGGTTCACAGTGTAGTGCTTATTGTATGGCTCCACCACACTCCCAACACCAGGATTGGGAGCAATTTTTGAAGTGACATTTCTTTCCCAATCTCTATTTCTAGCCTATATTCTAAAAGCAATCCTATAGTAATACTACTATCATCAAACTGAACTCAATATTCCTTTTGCCTCAAACACCTCTATATTAGTATTTCTCCATGACCAAAACGTACCTGTTCTTCAGGAACAAATAGAGAAAGCATCCCTGATGCCCATGTTAGAAGGCAATTTTTGAAAATCCGTGGTATTTTATCAGTTATAAATTAGATTGTAATTATTTGCATATTGTTTTTATTAGATAACGAGCTCTTTGAAATCAGGGATTTATTGCACTTAACTCACTTGATATATAAATGGTAGTCTTAAACTTGTCATTGAAGAAATTGAACTAGATGGAGTTTTAAAACAACCAAAAAAAAAAAACCAAAACAAACTTTTTGAGTGAAGTTTTACAGATAGACCATCAGTTTGACATCAATTTTACATTCAACAAATCATATGCTTTGCTTCATTACAATGATTGCAATCCCCTCCATGTACCAAGTTAACAGTACTAACTTCTATTGGCTTTAGCTCTTGCATTCTTCCCTGTGTCTTCCACTACCTTCATCTTTTTCCTGCCAAACTCCCTCTTGTATATTGCCTGACCCATCACCCATATTAACATGTATCTAACCTCTTTGTCCATTGCTGTTAAGCTAGCCTTCGAGTCTGTTATGACTCATAGTGACCCTGTATGGGGTTTTTGAGGAGCAGCTAGTGAGACCGAACCATCAACATTACAGTTCAAACCGACCTTGCAGTCCAGTGCTTATCCTACAGTGCTACATCAGGACTCTAGCCCATGAATAATTCCCTCCCTAACCCCCGTAAACATCATAGATTGTTTCTTCTTTTTGTTTATGTTTTAAAGTTTTTATTGTGGATTAAGTGAAGGTTTACAGTGTAGATTATCACTTTTACATTCAACAAATCATACTTTGTTTCAATGCAATGATTACAATAACTCTCCATGTACCATCAGTTAACAGTATTTACCCCATTCTCTTTTTTGTGGGAGGTGTACATGTACATAACAAAAAATAATATTCATTTAAATGTCCAAAGTGCACATTTTGCAAGGTAGCCTCCTGCCCATAGGCAAACAGCCTTTCTCAGTCCATGGGCCTAGAGTCCTCTGGTGCTTTTTCTCTCTACGTCATGGCCTCTGCCACTACCTCTGTTGTCAAGCTTTTCTGATTTTGGACATGCTATTAGGAGGGCAGTTCCCTGGAGAAGGACGTGATGCTTGCTAACATGGAGGGTTAGGAAATAAAGTAAGATACCCAAAGATACTGACACAGTGCCTGCAGCAATGAGTTCAAATATAACAGCAATTGTGAGGATGGCGCAGGACCAGGCAGTGTTACATTCTGTTCTGCATAGGGTCGCTATGAGTGGGAAATAACTCGACAGAAAGTAACAATAAAAAATAAACAACACACAAATAGAATGTGGGACCTTATCCAGAGAAGCAGCAGCACCAGAGATGGAGGTAGAGATGGGGGCATGGAGGACTCTAGATTCATCAACTAAGAAGAGAAGGACTAAGAACTGGTGGCCAGGAGCAGACTTGCAGAATGTGCCCTTTGGAGATGTAAATTATTATAGATGCCTGAGTGGGTTTTTTTTTTATGTTTTTTTTTTTTTAAAAAAAAGCTAAAGTGGATAAAGAGAAATACTTTTAACTGATGGTATACGGAGGGGATTATAATCAATGTAATGAAACAAGTTATATGAATTGTTGAATGTGAAACTGATGATGTGCTCTGTAAACTTTCACTCAATCCACAATAAAAACCTTAAATTAAAAAAATAAATAAATAAACAAAACTGTTCAAATCCAATGTAATTGATGTTGTTGTTGTTGTTTTTGTGCCGTGGAGTCGGTTCCGACTCATAGCGACCCTACACAGGGTTTCCGAGGCTGTAAATCTTTACTGGAGCAGACCGCCTCATCGTTCTCCCACGGAACCGCTGGTAGTTTCGAACTGCTGACCTTGTGGCTCGCATCCCGATTCGTAACCACTACGAGTTGATAGAAGCCCATAAATTACAATGAAGGAGCATGACGATGGTGGTGGTAGTGGTTGTGTACCTTCCAGTAGGTTCCAACTCCTAGAAACCCTGTATACTGTTTTCCTATTTATACAGGCTATAAATCTTTGTCCAATGGAGTGGCTACAGCACTGTACTACCTGGTAGCTGGCACAAAGGTGAACTGTGTTTCTCCCTGCAGATCACCTAACCACGAGAAAACATTGTTTCATTTCCTCGGCACTTTCAACACCTTACAAAATTTTTTTTTTTTTTTAATTCTTTGACTCATTCATTAGACAAATATTTATAGAGTGCACACTTTAGACCAACACTGTTGTAAGCACTGGAGATCTATAAATCATCAAATGAGAAGGAAAAATTCCTGCTCTCAGGAAGCTTGCATTTTAGAGGTAGTTTAATGAAATTCTTGATTTTTTGGGATAATCAGATTGAAAATTCAATTATTTAGTTTGGTTTGTCAAATACATATGTCCAATCATGACATAGAATTGTAATAAATATTTTAACTATTTTTATGACAGCATGAAAACATTTTATTTATATGTTCTTCTTAGATTAGGTATCTAGTGATCCAGGAAAAAAGAGAACTTTTTTAAAAATATTGGTTATAAAACAGTGTATCATAAAAGAAAGTTCAGGAAAGGTTCTTTTAATGCCTTTTGTGGGTTTTCCCTGCTGTCTCCCTAAAGGTTTAAAATTGTTTAATATGCTCTTCCTGGCCAAACACCTGTCAAATTCCTATTTTTACTTGATTTTAATTAGGAGTAAGAACTAATACCCTTTTAATTAATTGCACATCTTTCCTCCTCAGTTGCTCTAATACTTCTTGCTCCAGTAGATAACCCCCAAATAGAATTGCTGTGGAGTTGAGAAATCTATTAGTATGAGATGATGAGGATAATAAATACAGAGTCTCATAAATACTTATGCTGACAAATGCATTCACCTGTCCTTAATTACTAATCATTTTAATTTAGTTTGAGTTGGCTATCTTGAAAAAGTATGCAATTTGCTCATTAAGTTCCCATCAATGTTGTCCAATTTCCTTTTAGTCATACATGAACTAATGAAACAAAGAAATAAGCAACATTTCCCCATGTTCTCACCATTATAGTTTCTTCCTTTTGAAACTGTGTAATAAATACATCATGCGCACCATCAAACCCTTCTACTGTTTGAGCTTTCTAAGAAAACTAACTTTCAGGAACTAAAAGTCATTCCCTATATGTTGTTATTGTTGCTAAGTACCATGGAGTCGGTTCTGACTCATAGTGACCCTGTACAGGGTTTCCGACTCTGCAAATCTTAATGGGAGCAGAAAGCCTCATCTTTCTCCCGTGGAACAGCAGGTAGTTTCGAACTGCCGACCTTGAGGTTAGCAGCCCGATTTGTAACCACTACACTACCAGAGCTCTTTCATTCCATGTATAGTTCATATTTATTTATTGATTAAGGCAACATTTTCCTTGGTATATGTGTCTGTTTGTTTTCTAAAAATTTGTAAATTATTTTCATGACAGTCTCAAGACTTGTAACTTTTGATGTGACTCCTAATGCCTTGCCATTTATTTTCTGTCACCTCTAGCTATGCAGTGGCACTTTTTCCATTTTGTACTAACAAGATTTAGTGCAACAGATTTTTTTGGTGTGACCCAAATCCTCTTTTTAAACCTGACGTACTCATTTCAACAGAGTCCTGATGTGGAGCAGAAGGCTAAGCACTGGACTGCAAGGTCAGTTTGAGCCACAAGGTCAGTGGTTCAGACTCACCACTGCTCCTCAGAAACCCAATACAGGGTTGTTTTGAGTTGGAACCAGTCAGAAGGCACTGAACAACAGCAACTCATTTCTTCACCTCCTGGGAGCAACGGTGGCTTATAGCTTTCAGATAAATTTTTCTCTAGAGCTGCCAAAGCAAAAAATACTACAGGTATATGGCTATAAAGAATAGATGTGTATTTTCTCACAGTTCTGGATGGTTGAAGTCTGAATTCAGGGTCTGACTTTTAGGGGAGGTCCTTCCTTCTTGATTTCAGCTACTAGTAGTTGCTGATAATATTAGGAGTTCCTGAAATTGCAGAATCATCTGCCTCCATTTCTCCTGTGTGTGTGTGCGTGTCTTTATCTGTTTTTCCTTTTTATAAGACATCATTCAGAAAGGATTAGGCTTGGAAGTCATCCTACTCTGGTCTGACCTCATTAATATAATAAAAGAAAACTGGAAATAGGGTCACATTCATAGGTACGGTAGATGAGACTACAATATTTCTTAAAGATTAATGTAACTCTTTAGAGCAGGGTGTATACACCCTATAACATAGCTTGTTTGAGAGCATAAAATCCTGGCCCCCTGGACCTAAGGTAGGATTAATCTGTTGGGTTGCTCCAACCTTAGCGCTTCCTAGTGAAATTACTTTTCTTGCAACTGCATTGTAGGTTATAGCCTCCCACTGACCAATGCTACTTTCTTGGTTCCTTCACAGAATTGTTCTGTGGAACACATCAAGAAATTATTGCATGTAAATCTTCATTTTAAAGACAAATCTTTATCCTGGGAAAGCCAGTCGAAATGACTTATTACTGCTATATTATATTATAAAGTTTCATTTCTAAATCATTAATACCTTTCTCCCACTTAGATATTCTTGCTTTTTAAAAGGTTCTTTCTTATCTGCCTTAGAAATAGATCACACACTCTGTGCATTGCTATCATATGTAATAAGGTGCTCTGGTAGTGTAGTGGTTACGAATTGGGCTGCTAGCTTCAGGGTTAGCAGTTTGAAACTACCAGCGGTTCCGTGGGAGAAAGATGAGACTTTCTGCTCCCTTAAAGATTTACAGCCTCAGAAACCCTATGCAGGGTCACTATGAGTCAGAACCAACTCCAGGGTACATCACCACCATAATATGTAAATGCTATGGATAATTATTTAATTGTATGTGTTTCTTTTGTTTCTGGACTGTTAACTTATTTAGGACAGCAGACATTTTCTTCTTTGTATTCTTACTTAGGCTAATGTCTATCAGAGAATAACTGCTCGTGAAATATTTGTTTCATGAATACGTGAATGAATGTTCTGCATCTGAAAATGGCCACAGCTCATGGAAGGGGGAAACCCCTCCACTCAAGGATATTTGAACAATTGAAAATGCCGTGGCTTGAGCCATGCTCACCTGAATCCTTAAATTGACATCTTCAATCTTTAACATTTTAAAGAGGTGTTTTGCATATCAAATTATATAAAACACATCAAGAAAAAGTAGGTTAAGGGTGTACAGGCATTCTCTATAACATTTACAACTATTTTATTTCTAATTTAAAAGATTTAAACATCCCTGCCCTATGTGGTGTGGCGCTGTGGGTTAATGCGCCAGACTGCAAAGTCGTTTGAACTGCAAGGTTGGTAGTTCAAGTTCATCAGCTACTCTTCAGAAACCATATACAGGGTCGCTATAGGTTGGAACCGACTTGATGGCACTTAAAACAACAACAACTCTACACCCGGAGTC
Organism: Chrysochloris asiatica; assembly: GCF_000296735.1. NCBI lineage: Eukaryota > Metazoa > Chordata > Mammalia > Afrosoricida > Chrysochloridae > Chrysochloris > Chrysochloris asiatica. Next base: position 14,967,144 of record NW_006408576.1, read on the forward strand.
CTAGTGTGCCGCTGTGGGCTAATGGGTCAAACTGCAAAGTTGCTTGAACTGCAAGATCGGTGGTTCAAGCTCCCCAGCTGCTTGCTCCTTGGAAACCATATACAGGGTCACTATGGGTCGGAATCGACTGGATGGCACTTAACAACAACAGCACAACCCTATACCCACTCCCTTGAAGAATTTAGTTGTTCAGTTCCACTGGTCAGAATAGGACTCAATAGTTTCATGTGGCTAATTGATACCATGGAGTCCTGGTGTGGCGCTGTGGGTTAATGCACTGTACTGAAAAGTCAATTTGAACTGAAAGTTTGGTGGTTCAAGCTAACCAGTCACTCCTCAGAAACCCTACATAGGGTCACAATGGGTTGGTACCGACTTGACAACACTTAACAACAACAATGGGTACTATATTAAACAGCACAGACATAAAAGATTTCTATCGTGATAGAAAATTATATTTGATAAATTATAGAAAGTTATTTTCCTCACCGCCTCAGATTGATGGTGCCAGATAGCCATCTCAACTGCACTTAACAAATGCAGTCTCAGCAGGAGGTCTATCTGGAATGAACTAGTCTGAAGCCCTGCTTTGCCGATGTAATTAGTTATCATGACAGCATACTGGAGCAGAGAGGGCACTAATACAATATGTCTAGTGTAGGAGTCCTGGTGTGGCACTGTGGGATAAAGCACTGGATTGCAAGGTCAGTTTGAACCACAAGGTCGCTGATCAAATTCACCAGCCCCTCCTATACAGGGTCACTATGAGTCAGAACAGGATCATCTACATTTAACAACAACAACTACAACAACAACAGTGTTTTTGTATGAAGGAAAGAATCAGAGTCAGAGTGAGGGCCATGAAAGACAGGCAGAGATTAAAGTGATGATGTCAAAGGCAAATAATAATCAGGGCCAACATAACGTTGAAACAGGGGAGGCTCTTAGCTAGATTTTTCAGAGAAATAGTGACCCTCCTAACACTTTAAATTCTATACCTTATAAATGTGAACACACACAAAAAAATGTGTTGCTTTAAATCATCCTTTGTGATAAGGCAGCTCTAGGAAACACGCCATCAGGAGACAGCAGTTTCTGGAGAACGACATCATGTTTGGTAAAGTGGAGAGTCAGTGAAAAACAGGAACACCACTAACTAACGGGATGTGCTGGTACAGTAGTAGCAGCAAGGTACTCAAGTGTAATAATAATTGTAAGGATGACACAGGATCTTAAAGTGTTTCTTTTGTTGTACATGAGGTCACTATGAGTCAGAACCAAACTCAATGGCAGCTAACGACAATAAGAGAACAAATACAGTAGAGGTTGCTATCAAAGAGTGTTCAAAGAAGAACCACAGAGTTGATGAAAGGTTCACATAAAATTAAGACTGTTGTTGCTGTGAAGTACCGTGGAGTCGGTTCCCACTCATAGTGAACCTGCACAGGGTTTCCTGTTAATTTGGAACTGCCGACCTTGAGGTTAGTGGACTGATTCATAACCACTACACTACCAGAGTGCCTAAAATTAAGATTAAAAATGCTCAAATATATCCTACAGAGGAGATCAAGAAAACCAATTTATAAATACTAATTTCTTTATTCCACCACACACACTTACTGTTGTTGTTAACTCAAATTATTTCTGACCCATAGTGACCCTGTACAGGATTTTCAAGAAGCAGCTGGTGAGCATGAACCACTGATCTTGTGGTTCAAACCAGCCTTGTTGAGGTCCAGAGCATCAACCCACAGCGCCACACCAGGATTCTCTCTCTACATATGTACATACTCATATAAATAACCACCATATGTATTGTTATTGTTAAGTACCATGGAGTGGGTTATGACTCAGTTACTGTACACAGGGTTTCCGAGACTATAAATCTTTATTGGAGCAGAACGCCTCATCTTTCTCCTGTGGAACCACTGGTAGTTTAGAACTGCTGTATAACATATATATATATAGTGGTTATTTATACACACACATATATGTGTGTGTGTGTGTGTGATATATAATGAAGATGGGCATGCTGAGTCACTTCTGAAAACAATGGTCACTGAAAATCTTATGAATAGCAGTGGAACATTGTCTAGTATTGTGCCAGAAGATGAGTCCCTCAAGTTGAAAGGCACTCAAAATACTATGGGAAAGACCTGCTTCTTCAAAGTGGAATCAATCTTAATGATTTGGAAAAAGTAAACCTTTTAGGACCTTCATTTGCTGAAGTAGAAAGACTCAAAATGAGTAGAAAGAGCTACAAACATCCATTAATAATTGGAACATGGATTAGAATGGTGAATCTGGAACGTTGTTGTTGTTAAGTGCCATTGAGTTGGATCCGCCTCATAGTGACCTTGTATAGGGCTTCTGGGGAGCAAATGATGAAATGAAACACCAACCTTGTAGTTCTAACCACCTTGAGGTGGAGTGCTTATCCTATGGCACCACACCAGTACCCCCAAGGAAAATTAGAAGTTGTCAAAAATGAAATGGAGTTTATAAAGGTTGATATCTTAAACCTTAATGAGCTTAGATAGACTAGTATTAGCCATTTGGAATCAAACAAATATAAGATCTACTATGCTGTGAATGTCAAAAGGCATGACATCCTATTCACTATCAAAAATAATATCTGATATTTCTTGAAAGAAAGACTGACAGGAAAAACACAAAATAATATAGGCAGATCAACTGATTACTACAAGAACTAGTAAGTTGCTCACCCAGGAGACATCAAGGCAAGTGGTCAGGTCTGTCAGAGCAAACCCCCTTCCAAGACTAAGACTCAATGGGAATACATGCTCTTATTGGTGACCATGCTCGTCACTGATAGGGGGAAGTGAGGGAAAAACAGCAATGAAGCTGCAATCTGAGCCCTACAACGTTCAATAGACTACTGTGAACCTGGGTGGAGACCTGGTTGGCCAGCAGTGTGGCAAGACCTGGGGACTCTTGAGCCCAGAGTCAGTGACATAGCCACAGAGGACTAGAGTAGAGAGTGAAGCATCCAGCTGATAAGAAGAGAGGGCATATGCACAAGAACACCCACACTTGCAGATAATACCCACTTGACTTGGCTTCAATGACTGGATGATCAGAGCTCAACTAGAAGAAGAAAGAAGAGGAAAAAAAGAATAATCTGATACAATTTGATGAACTTGACCTACACCTATGGATGCAGTAGCTCAAAAGAGGGGACAAATCATTACAGCAAGGATCATTCCCACCCCCTCGATACACAGAGTAGACAGGGATGGGCAACTTGGACATTGGCTACCCAAAACGGGGGATGGGGGGTGGCTACAAAGGCAAGAAGTGACTGGCTTACAAGCTTTCAAGAGGGAACCTATATCCAGAGGGTGGGGAGGAAGGTAGACTCTCCACTGAGTAGTATCCAACCTGTCTAGGCAGGGCTAATGAAAGGAAATGTGAATAGGTCTCTTGTGATACAATAGTGAATAATTGTTATCAGGACTGATTCCGAGGGGTGTAAATGTAAAGGTAGACATTTTGTAGCAAGGAGGGGAGTGATTAACTTTGCAGTCTAGGAGCAGAGGTCCCTGGGACCATCAAGGGAGAAGAGCAGAGATTGAGACCCTACCCAGAGAAGCAGTGATGCCTGAGATGGAGGCAGAGACGATGACGTGGTGAGATGGAGCAGCTGGGGACTTTAGACACAGAAAGGGAGAGGGGCTGTGTGCTGATGATTAGGGGTGGGGGCAGGCTTGTAGTGTATACCCTTTGGTTGGTTGATGATGCATGGAGGGGATTGTAACCATGGCAATGAAATGATATACGATAGGATGAATGTAAAACTAATGCTCTCCCATGTAAACTATCACATAATTCACAATAAACATTAAAAAAATAAAATCAGTTGTTGATATGAAAGTTAATATCAAAGAAAATTAAATGTTCATAATAGTCAAAGTGCAATCATCAGATCTTTTTTGTTATTGTTAAGTATTCTTAAGTCTGCTTTGACTCATGGAGAACCCTATATTGTTTCAAAGGAGTGGTTTATGGGTTTGGATTGCTAACCTTTCAGTTAGCAATCCAATTCTTACCCTACTAGCACACATCAGTGCTCTGATATTAAGTATATACCACCTTATTTTAGAGACCATATCTATAAAATATTTAACTAATTAAATACTAATGATCAGACGAGTTGTGGAATGACATCAAGAACATCATCCATAAGGACAGAAAGTGGCCATCAAAACATCGGAAAGAAAGAAAAGAACAAACTGGATATCAGAAATGATTCTGAAACTTGCTCTTAAACATAAAGTAGTGAAAGCAAATGGGAAAAAAAATGATGACATAAAAGAAGCAAACATAAGATTTTAAAGGGCAACTTGAGAAGACAAAATAAAGTATTACAAAGAAATATGTAAAGAAAATCAAAAGGGAAGAACACACATTTCTCAAACTGAAAGTACTGAAGAACAAATGTAAGCTTCAAGTTGCAATATTGAAGAATTATATGGCAAGATTATTGAATAATACTGGAAGCATCCAAAGAAGATGGAAGAAAGTATAGTCACTGTAACAAAAGAATTGGTAGACATATAATGATTTCAGGAGATAGCATATGACCAAGAACTGATAACACTGAAAAAAGAAGTCCTAGCTGCAGTAAAACCATTGCTAAAAAGCACAGATCCAGAATTTAATAGAATACCAATTAAGATGTGTCAACAAACAGATATAATGCTGAAAACTGCCACTCCACTATCCCAAGAAATTTGGAAGAAATTTGATCAAGCCACTGGAAGATATCCATATCTGTTCCTGTACCAAACAGACTGTGGGAATTATCAAGCAATATCATTAATATCAGAAGAAGATGGAAGAAAAATACACTATAATATTTGGTAGAAATATCATAAATAACACCATGATAAAAAGAGAAAAGATTGTAGTTGTCAAAGACTTCATTTTGCTTGGATCCACTATCAACACTCATGGAAGCAGCAGTCCAAAAATCAAATGACATCTTGCATTAGGCAAATCTGTTGCACAAAACCTTTTTAAAGTGTTCAAGAGCAAAGATGGCTGTTTGACAACTAAGGTGCATCTGATTTGAGTCATGGTATTTTCAATTGCCTCATATGCATGTGAAAGTTGGACAATGAATAAACAAAACTATAGAATAATTGATGCATTTGAGTTATGATGCTGGAGAAGAATATTGAAAGTGCCATGGACGGCTAGAAGAACAAAGCTATACTGGAAAAAAATATACAGCCAGAATGCTCCATAGGAGCCAGGATGGTGAAACTTCATCTTTCATATTTTAGATACATTTTCAGGAGGGACCAGTCCCTGGAGAAGGACATCATGCTTCATAAAGTGGGGGGTCAATGAAAAAGAAGAAGATCCCCCAATGAGGTGGATTGGCTCAGAGACAGCAACAATCAGTTTAAACGTAACAACAATTGTGAGGATTGTTCAGGATCACACAGTATTTCATTCTGTTTTGCATAAGGTATCTATGAGTTGGAATCAACTTGATACACATAACAACAACAAATCTTTAATGTCACACACAAGCAAAATTTTTCTGAAGATAATTCAAAAATGGTTGTTGTAGTACATTCACTAGAAATTGCCGGAAATTCAAGTTGAACTCAGAAGAGAACTTGCAACAAGAGATATTATTATTAATGTAAAGTGGATATTGGCTAAACCAGAGAATACCAAAAAGATGCTTACCTGTGTTTTATTGACTATGCAAAGGCATTGCACTGTGTAGTTCATAACAAATATTGAATAACATTACGAATAATGGGAATTACAAAACACTTACTTGTGCTAATGCAGAACCTATACATACACCAAGAGGCAGCTGTTTGAACAGAACAAGAGACTATTGCATGATTGAGAATCAAGAAAGTTGTGTGTCAGAGTTTTATCCTTTTACCATATGTATTCAGCTTGTATGCTGATCAAATAATCAGAAAAGTTAGACTATGTGAAAAAAATGACATTAGAATTGGAGGAAGACTCATTATCAGCCTGCAATATGCAGATGACACAACTTTTCTTGCTAAAAGTGAAGAGGACTTGAAGCACTTGGTGATGATACCAAATACTATAGCCTTCAGTATGGATTGTACCACAACAGAAAGAAAACAAATATCCTTACAACTGGAAGAAGAAGCAGAATTATGTTAAACAGAGAAAATGTTGAAGTTATCAAGGATTTCATTTTACTTGAATGCACCATCAACCCCCATGGAAATAGCAATTAATGTATTTAATGATTTATTGCATTGAACAAATCTGCTGCAATAGACCTCCTTGTAGCATAGTGGTTACGAATCGGGCTGCGAACCTTAAGGTCAGTGGTTTGAAACTACCAGCCGCTCCGTGGGAAAAAGATGAGGCTTTCTACACCCGTAAAGATTTACACCCTCGGAAACCCTGTACAGGGTCGCTATGGGTCAGAACCGACTCAACGGCACTTAACAACAAAGTATTAAAAGCAAAGATGTCACTGAGGATTAAAGGATGCCCTAGCCAAGCCATGGAGTCCTGGTGTGGCACTGTAGGATAAAAACTGGATTGTTAAATGCAAGGTGGCAATTCAAACCTGCCAGTCACACTGTAGAAACCCTAAAGTAGTCCGTTATGAATCAGAACTGACTTGGCATATAACAACAACAAGAATCCAAGCCATGATCTTTTCCATTACCTCATACGCCTATGAAAGTTGGACAATGAATAAGGAATCGGTGCTTGTGAAGTATAGTGTTGGGGAACAATACTGGATTGTCATAGACTGCCAATCAAAGGAACAAATCTATCTGGAGGAAGTACAGCCAGATTGCTCCTTAAAGGCAAATATAGTAAGACTTAGTCTCAGATACTTTGAACACATTATCAGGAGGGACCAGTCCCCAGAGAAGGGCATTATGTTTGGCAGAGAGTCAATAAAAAAGAAGACCAGTGGCTGCAACAATGGGCTCAAATATAGCAATGATGGTAAGAATGGCCAAGACTGGGCAATGTTTCCATCTGTTGTATCTAAGGTCACTATGAGTCAAAACCGTACCCAAAAACAATGCCATTTGGCTAGGAAATGATGTAGTACATATCAAATCCATATCTACTGGCCCCACATCTTGTTCTTGAATCTTTAAAACACAAAGATCATGTTAACAAATCTTTAGCGCCACAAGAGACTGTGCTGAGTTCCGTAATCAGACTTCAGGGAAGGAAACTCCCCTTTATTGCCTCATTGAATAAGAAAGGTTGAGAACTAGAGAGTCACAGCTAAGAAAGTTAGCAAGGTGCTAGCAAATATTGAGGCATCATCTAAACTTTATTAGATGATGTTTGTCAATAGAAGGCATGCGGTTCTTTATCTCTTGGAATCTTTTTGTTATTAAATGCCCTCAAATTGTTTGTGACTCATACTGACCAGATAGAGGGTGGCCATGGTTATATTCCTTGCGGGATCAGAAAACCTCATGTTTCTCCCAAGGAGCATTTGATGGGGCTTGAAATGCCAACCTTGTGGTCTGCAGTCAGATTCCTACTGAATCACTGCACACTTTCCTTGGAATCTTAATTCTGATGAATTCACACAGGAGATATAAGTTGCTCTCTATTATATGCCCATGTTTCATATTCACCCAAACTTTAGGTTTTACCATTTGCTTGGAAAGGTAAATTTCTATTTATTCAAAAGACATGTAAAGTTTTTACATCCATGCTTGTCTATTTGGGCATCAGCGAAAACAATGAAGAGAATTTATAAGAATAAAATTCTTCAATCCTGCACCCATATTTCTCTGGTGTGAGTGATATCTCAGAAGAGCAGTCCCATAATAACTGAAAAGTCTTCCAACTGAAGCAGTGGGTACTTTTATATTCATCAGGTTGTTGTTGTTGTTGTTGTTGTTAAGTGCCATGGAGTTGGTTCTGGCTCATAGTGACCCTGAATTGGGTTTCCAAGGAGCAGCTGGTGAGTTTGAACTGCTGACCTTGCTGTTCAAACCAACCTTGCAGTTCAGTGTTTATCCTACAGTACAACATCAGAACTCCATATTCACCTTAAACTTGTGCAGTTAAGGGCAAACACTCTCTCAACTGACTCTATCATCAATGCCTCTTAAACACAGTCTTTGACACTGAGAGGGCACTCCACAAATGTTGGAGGAATGAACGAATGATCATCTCCTTTTCACTTTTTGTTCTTTATCCATCAACAGGTCCCTGTGGTTGTAGTGGTTGTAATGTGCAAGTTCCTGTTGAGTTGGTCCCGACTCATAGTAACTTTGTGTATAACAGAATGAAAAATTATCTGGTTCCTGTGCCATTTTCACAATCTGTGTTATAGTGAATCCATTGTTGTGGCTCATTGAAGGTTTTCCTCATTTTCATTGGCCCCTCACAAAATATGATATCCTTTTCTAGTGATTGGTTTTTCCTGATGACATGCCCAACCAAAGTAAGTAAGCTGAAGTCTCATAATTCTCTATGTGAAGTCTTGCTTTGGAGAACCATTCCTAAATGTATTTCTTCAAAGACTGATTTTTTTCATTGTTTTGTCAGTATATGGTATATTCCATATAGTTTGCCAAAACCACAGTTTAAATTGAAATTCTTAATTGGTTGTTACAAGTATCCTAAAGGACAGATTGGGCAGATAGTCTTTGTTGTTATTGCTGTTATGTATCATTTAGTTGATTCCAACTCTTAGTGACCCTGTATAGGATTTTCAAGAATGACTGGTTGGTTGAAACAACCTTGTGGCTACTTTGTCCAATATTTATCCTACAGTGCCACACCAGGGCTTTAGCATTATAATATTTGTTACATTTTTGTATTTTTATTATGGTTATTTATAACAATTATTAGTATAATGCTAATGAAAACCATTT
>NW_006408576.1:14979098-14980647 GCF_000296735.1 Chrysochloris asiatica
GCACTGCCAACACAGTGGAGACATTAAAAGAGGCACATAAGAAACCATTTCCTCAGAAGCTACAATTACTGGAGTTAGAAGCACAGAATGAATAATAAGACCAACAAAAATTATACAGAGGTAGCCCACAAGTGAGTTCGCAAAAACCAATGAACCTTTGGCCCTCAGGGTCACTGGCCAGCAATCTGAGGAGGACCTTCATGTTGGATTTTCATCCATGACACAAGGCCTCAGCATCTCAGTGTTTGCAGGCCCCAAAACACATTTGTATGTGCTGTTTTTCCTTCAGCATTATTCAGGTTCCTTCTACAGTACTATCCAGATGCTTACCGGAAAGTCAGTGCAATGGCAGGCAGGAACTGGTAAGGAAATGCTTCACTGACTTCTCCCTACAAATACTAGTTAAGGGCTGAATTCCCAGGCTGGGTGGGAGTAGCTAATAACTACGGAATTGAGCAGGCGTCAGTGGCTTCTCTGAAAACCCTCATGATAATGACAATTATGTTATGTTGGTCACTTTTAATTAGCCTTGTTTGGTTGAAATAAACCCTTAAATAGTTTAGCTATGTTTTTCTAGCAGCCAGTGGAGTACATGGCTTTTTCAATAGCTTTTTGGTTAATTAAATTCATTTTTTCATCTCCTCTAAAGAGCTGTGGTCATTAAGAGGAGGGATAGCGCCTTTCTAATTCCATTTTGGAAAGGATTGTTCTGACTTACATTAGGCCATTTATATATGGCATGTGAATCATATTCAGGGTGTTTAAAATCAAAAGGAGGAAAAAATGAATGACAAACTAAGTTAGTTTAGGAAATGAAATTAATAAATTTAAGCCCACACACTAATTAAATTAAAAGAAGACAAAACACAAACATATGAAACAAATTAAAATTGACTCATTTAAAAGGCAGTCTTTAGATGGCAGGATCATCCCAGACTTCCTTTGGTGGCATAAAACAAAAGCAAAACCAAACCCACAAACATGTAGTCGATTCTAACTCATAACAATCCTATATAGGGTTTCTGAGGCTGTAAATCTTGACAGGAGCAGATATCCTCATCTTTCTGCCACAGAGTAGTTTGTGGATTTGAATCACTCATCTTGTGGTTATCAGTCCAGTGCTTATCCTATAGCACCACATCAGGTGGCACAGGATCATAAAATATTAATCCTGAAGGAACCTCTGAAGACTGTTGAGCAGAGCAGCTCAGAGCATTGAGCAGAGCAGGTCAGAGCATAATCATTTTTTTTTTTTTAGAAATATGACACATGATGAAAGATTCCTATGTATAGCCCAAATTAATTTCTATTGACACAAATGGTGAAAGCTTTGTTGTTCTAAACCAGAAATTTTAATAGTAATTACATTTTTTATTTGTACAAATGAGATATTAGCCCTTTTTTCAATTGGTTATCCCTTTAAAAAAAAAAAAATCAAATGAACAAATTAAATCAAATTTCCCATTCAACTCTTTTAGAAATGTTAAGGCACATTTGGTGAAAATATATCAAAATTATGACCCAGCAAAAGTTCGCTATAAGTCAGTAC
>NW_006408576.1:14981734-14982698 GCF_000296735.1 Chrysochloris asiatica
TCTGCCATCTTCATAAAATAAAAGTTTGTTAAGTCTCCAAAAAAACTTCTGTAGATCAGAAGGCTCACTTCCATCTTGGAGACAGGTCTTCTGGAACACATAGAATGCAAGACCTCAGTGGTAGGGGAAAAAAAGAAACCAACAACAAAACAAAAGCACTAGAGGAAGTACGGGGTATTTTGGATGACAAGGTCTGGAACTGGTAGACATCATTTCCCCTTACATTCTAGTGGCCAGAATTCAGTCACATAGTCAGTCCCAACCCCTATTGCAAGAGAGTCTGGGGAATGTAGTTCTTCTGTGATCCCATTTATTTCATCAAACAGATGAAATGTTGCAAGCAATCACTGCTCTGTTCCAATAAATTTAGAAGACAGCTACCTGGCCAACTGACTGGAAGAGATGCATATCTGTGCTCATTCCAAAGAAAGGTGACTCAACAAAATGTGAAAACTATTGAAGAGTATCGTTAAAATCACATGAAAGTAAAACTATGCAGAAGATGATTCAAAATGGTTGTAGCTGAACATTGAAAGGAAACTGCTAGAAATTCAAGCTGTCTTCAGAAGAGGACATGGAATAAAGGCTATCATTGCTGATGGATCTTTACTGAAGCAGGGCAGACCCGAAAGATGTGCTTTATTAACTATTAACTTTGCAAAGACATTTGACTATGTGGATCATAGCAAATTATGGATAACAATGCATTCCACAACACTTAATTTTTGTCATGAGGAACCTGTATATAAACCAAAAAATAGTCTTTCAAACAGAAAAAGGGGATGCTGTGTGGTTTAAAATCAGGAAAAGTGTGTCTCAGGGCTATATTCTTTCATCATATTTGTTCAATTTATATGTTGTGCAAATAATCTGAGAAGCTGGAATACATACAAAGAAGAATGTGGCATCAGGATTGGAAGAAGACACATTAACAACCTGGGATGTGCAGATAACACAACCTTAT
>NW_006408576.1:14984648-15005687 GCF_000296735.1 Chrysochloris asiatica
TTTGAACTGCCCACCTTGGATTTCACAGTCCAATGCTGATCTTACAGCACCACACCAGAAGTCCAAACACTTTACTGAAGCATAATTTGAAAATAATTTGCCTTATAATTCATCCACTTGAAACACAGGAACTTCATACTGGGCACAGATCCAATACATACGAATTTCAGTTACCACCGTTTAGTTAAATAACCTCAGTCCCCAACAGAATCATTTGCATTCCTGTTGCCATGGTACATTAACTGTGAGTAATTCATAAAGTACAAAGTTTCCTTCTAGTTCTTCAGTTCACATAACTAGAAGAACTATATTCATCACATAAATACAGATGCGTATGAAGATCAGTAACAAATCACATCACTTCTTTCATAGTCCAGCTGAGCTCAGGAGAGGGACGAGCTAATTGAATCAATGACACCAAAATAGGCTCTGGACACAGAAGCTTTATGAGCTTCCTGGTGGTGAAAGACATGGATGCCCGTGAGATGGCAGTGAAGCTCTTTTTTGACACCTGGAAGCTCTGCGCTGGGAACCCTCACAGACCTTGCCGTATGTGTCCCTTCTTTGATGTGCCATTTTGCGATAATAAAGCTATAATCACAAATAGAGCACCTTGTAAGAGGAGTTCTCAGAGTTGTTCCAGGTATCAAACCAAAAGTAGTAGTAGGATCCAATAGGTCACAAGTGAGAGAGCTCAGGGAAGACTCCCAAGCTTGTGGCTGGCTCGTGAAGGGAAAAGGTAAACAAAATTTGTAGCCAACAGGTCATAAGTAGGGTGTTGCATGCTCTGCTGGCCAGAATTCAGTCAAATGGTTCCAACTCTAGCTGTCAAGGATGCTGGAAAGTGTAGTTTTTCTATGAGCTCAGGAAAAGGAGAAAAAGACTTGAAGTACACACTGTCTATTCCACAGTCTATATAAACAGATAGGCTAAATACCTATACAAAAACTTTGAACTGCATCTGACTATATCATATGGACAGCCAGCACTAAGTATAAAATAAAAATTTTAAGTGATAAGAAAACTAAATATAACTTTTAAGTGACAGTATAGAAAATTATGTGCAACAAAGAAACCAGAAGAACCCAAAAAAAAAAAAAAACCCACACAGAAAAATGACAGCAATCAATTCATATCTATTGATAATTATACTGAATTTAAACAGTTAAATGCATCAATCAAGAGATAGAGTAGCAGAATGGATTTTAAAAATAAGATTCTTCAATATGCTATCTATAAGAGACATATCAAAAAGTGAAAACAGCCTAAATTTCCATCGACGGAGGAATAAACAAGTTTGGTACATATACACACTGGAACAATATGTAACATTGAACAATAACATTGAATCTGAAAAACACCTCACAACATGGAGGACATTATATTGAGTGAAATTGTTGTTGTTATGTGCCATAGAGGTGGTTCTGATTCATAGTGACCATAATCAGGGTTTCTAAGGAGCAACTGGTGGGTTTGAATTGCCACCTAGTCAATGGCAAAAGGGCAAATATTGCATGAGACCAATGTTGTAAAAATTTAAGATAAAGTTTCCTTGACAAAAGGAAGATTCTATGATAATTATGGGGAATAATTATTCATGGACTAAAGGGTAGACACATGCTAACATGAATGACGTGGCAGATAATACAAAACAAGATGATGGTAACAGGAGACATTAGGAGGAATCCAAGAGTTAAAGTGAATAAAGGTACATTGTGTTAACTGATGATGGAGGTATAATTGCTATCATTAAAATGATAGCAACGTACATGATTTGTTGAATGTAAAACTGATGATCTGCTCTGTAAACCTTCACTCAATTCACAGTAAAAAGTCTTTAAAAAATTAAGTGATAAGAAAGTTTTGTTGTTTTTAAGTGTCATCTAGTCAATTCCAAATCACAGCGACTCTGTATAGGGTTTCCAAGTAGTGGCTGGTGAGTTTGAACCACCAAACTTTCAGCTCAAATTGACCTTGTGGTTCAAACTAACCTTGTGGCTGAGTGCTTATCCAATATAGTGCCATACCAAGGAAACTTTAGGTCATGGTTTAATAATCATGCTTCTCTTGTTGTTGTTAAGTGCCGTTGAGTTGATTCTGACTATAACAACCCTGTATAGGATTTCCAAGGAGGAGCTGGTGAGCTTGAACCACCGACCTTGCAGTTCAAGTGACTTTGCAATCTGACGCATTAGCCCACAGTGCCACACCAGGACTCCCATGCTTCCCTGAGAAATACGTAAAGAAAAGACAAATATTGTTTCTAAGGATGACTGAGATTCAATAATTTCAAGAAAAACTATTTTCATAATACTGTAATATTCCTAAAATTGTCCAAACTGGATAACTTAATGACACTTCTGCAATTTCTGTTCTTTCTTCACAATTTTTGAAATCCTGGGTCTCCATTGCAGAATAATTTGAATATTTTCAAACTATGGAACATATAAACAGGTTCCCACTGTTTTTGTGGTTTATGGATCCTGTAATTTCAAAGTAAATATCAATATAAACTATGACTTTTGTAGAAAATCAAAATATTACAAAACAATGAGGTTATAACAAGTTGGGATGCACAGGGCACTTCAATTCAAAGTTCCTAGTGTGAAGCCTCCATACTACATTTCTTATGAAATTGAAACTTTTTTCTTCCAACTAGTTCCTACTCTTAAACGTCAAAATAAAAAATCATTGACATTACTTTCAATTGCAGGTTTTCACTGTAGCTAAGTGGATTCAGAATTAACAGGATGAAAAACAAATTTATAAATCCCTTAAATGTGTTTGTTGTATGTTTTCAAATTGATTTCCTCTCAAAGAAATGCTGTAGGACAGAATAGAACTGTGGTTACGAATAGGGCTGGGAACTGCAAGGTCAGCAGTTCAAAACTACCAGCTGTTCCATGGGAGAAAGATGAGGCTTTCTGTTCCTATAAAGATTAACAGCCTCAGAAATCCCAAATCCCGAACAGGGTCGCTATGAGTCGGAACCAACTCCACAGTACATAACAACAAATCTTTATATGAGCAGATTGCTAAATCTTTCTTCCCTGGGGATACTGGTGAATATATCTGCTATACTTTCAGTTTGTAGCTGAGGATTTTAACCATTGTGCCACCAGAACTACTTCAAATATGGACAGCTTTCCCTATTAATCAATGTCTGCTAGTTAGTTTTCAGTTTTGTTGTTGTTGCATATTGTAAAACAACTTCAATTCAGTAACATTTTGTGCTCAGTTGGGTGACATTCTGGATAATCAAGATCTGACTCTGTTTCTCAGCCAATTTACCAGTACCACTTGCCAAGTCAATTAGAACTCATGGCTACCCCACGGATGGCAGACTAGAACTGCTCAATTGGGTTTTCAAAGACTAATTTTTTTTTTTTTTTTTTTTCTGGTTTATTGCCAAGCTTTTATTCCCAGGTGTCTCTGGATGGACATGGACCTCCAACATTTGTGTTTAACAGCTGAGGATGTTAGCTGTTTGTACAACCCGGGGGCTTCTTAATAAATTTAAATGTCCTCATCTCATTATTTTATAATCATAAGGCTGTTACTTGAACCCTTCTAATGTCAATGAGCTGGATTTCTTAAGAGACAGTGTACACCTTTTGTGATATTTCTAAACTTTGACATGTTCTTCTTTATATACAGTGTTTGTTTTCTTTAGGTACTAAGGGTTCCGATTCATACCAACCCTATGGAAAACAAAACGAAACACTACATCAATCTCACAGTAGTTGCTATTCTTAAGCCTCTTTGCAGGTATCCGCTTTTTCGTTAACCCTATCTTTTACCAAGCATGATGTCCTTTGCAAGGGATTGGTCCCTCCTGAGGACATATCCTAAGTATGAGAGATGAAGTCTTGCCACCTTGGCTTCTAAAAAGCATTCTGGCTGTACTTCTTCCAACACAGATTTGTTTGTTCTACTGGAAGTCCACGATACTTTCTGTATCTGTGTTGGAAAGTGTACAGTTAAAATGCTACTTAGAAGGCCAGACTTAATCTCTCACACTTCAGACATATTACCCCGAGGAAGCAGACACTAGAGAAGGACAACATGCTTGGTAAAGTGGAGGGTCAGCGTAAAAGAGGAAGACCCTAATGAACTGGGTTGACAGTGACAATAGCCATGGGTACAAGCCAAGGGTGTCTCAGAATCGGGTACTGTTTCATTCTGTTGTGCATAAGATTGCTAAAAGTCAGATTCAACTCAATAGCACCTATCATCAACAACAACAAACATTGTACTAAATAACCACTTTAAAATCAGCCTCTATGATTCTGAGACCAGAAGAACTCGACAGTGCCTGGCTACCACTACCAACCACCCTGAAAGGGAACACATTATAGGGTCCTTTATAGAGTGGGAGAAAATGTGGAACAAAATTTGAGTCCTTAAAATAAAGAGACTGGGTTACTGATCAGAAAGAGACACGTGGAACCTGAGATTATGGCCCATGTCCACCCTTTAGGTCTGGAAAGGAACTTACACTTATGGGGTGGTGGTTTTGGTGGTGGTTATGTGCCGTGAATTATTTCTGACTCATAGTGACCCTAAATTGGGTTTCCGAGGCTACACATATTCATGGGAGCAGAAAACCTCATCTTCCTCCAGCAGAACGGATGTTAATTTCGAACTGCTGACTTTGAGGTTAGCAGCCTGATTTGCAACCATTACACTACCAGAGAGCTCCCTCAGCCAATCAGTAGATAGATTTATGTAGGAGGACAACAACATTAGCAAGGTGTGTTCACCACTGAATGGTCAATCATTCTAAATTAAAACAGCAGCTGTTTCCTAAGGACAACGTTGAGATGGGATAGGGATGTTGGTGGAATGCAAATAGGAATAATAGGGAGAGAGTGGAAGAGCTGTTGTTGCATGGAGACAATTGCAATCACTGAGGTGAAACAAAGTGTATGATTTGTTTACTGTAAAGCTAATGATCTGGGCTGTAACCTTTGCTCAATTTATAATAAAATGTTATAAAAATAAAATTTGTTAATAAAAGTTATAAAAATAAAATATTACAAGTTGAGTTTTGCATTTTTTCTTCAGTTCTCTCAGTTTGAGAAATGCTAAACATATTCTTCCCTTTTGGCTTTCTAACTCCAGGTCCTTGCACGTTTCATTATAATACTTGACTTTGTCTTCTCAATTTGTCCTTTGAAATTTTTGGTTCAGTTCTTTGACTTCTACATTTCTTTCATTCACTTTAGCATCTCTATGCTGGAGAGCAAGCTTCAGAGTCTCTTCTGACATCCATTTTGGCATTTTTCTTTCTTTCCTGTCTTTGTATCAGCCTTTTGCTTTCTTCCTGCATGATATTTTTGATGTCATCCCACAACTCTGTGGTCTTCAGACATTAGTGACTATGCTTTGAAACTGTTCTTGTAATCATTTATAAATTGAGGGAGGCATGTACTCAAGGTCATATGTTGGTTCTCATGGACTTATTTTAAATTTGATTTTCTTCAGTGTCAGTCTGAACTTTGTATGAGCAACTGATGGTCTGCTCTATCGTCGGCCCCTGGCCTTGTTTTGGCTGACAATTTTGGGCTTTTATACCATTTCTTCTCACAGCTATAGTCAATCTGATTCCTGTATATTCCATCAGTTGATGGCAATGTGTATAGGCACTTTTGTATTGTTTTAAAAGTAATATGCAATGCATATATCTTTGATATTGCAATATTCTATCATGCAGTCTTTAGCATCATTTCTATCACCAGGGCCATATTTTCCATCTTCTGTTCCTTCCTTTTTGTTTCCAACCTTTGCATTCCAATCACCAATAATTACCAAAACATTTTAATTACATGTTTGATCAATATCAGTCTGAAGAATTGGGAACAATTTTTCAATTGCCTCATCACTGGCTTTAGTGATGATAAATTTGAATAATAGTAATATTAATTGGTCTTCCTTGTAAGCATATAGATATTATATTATCCAAATTATCGCAAACTGTTTTGAACTTCAAGATAGATCTTGAAATGCTCTTTTTGATGATGAAGGTTACACCATTCCTCTTGAATTTGTCATTCCTGACATAGAAACCATATGATTGTCAGATTCAAAATGGCCAATACCAGTCCGTTTCAGCTCACTAATGCCTAGGTATCAACCTTTATGAGTTCTATCTCATTTTTTTTTTAATAAAGCTTTTATTGTGAATTTTGAGTGATAATTTACATGGCAGAACATCAGTTTTACACTCAACCAGTGGTATTTTGTTTCACTGCAATGATTAAAATCCCTTCCATGTGCTATAGGTTAAGACTTTTTGCCTCTATTCCTGCTCTGTTTTTTGTTTGTTTGCATATATAATCGTTTAAGCAGCCAAGGGGCGTATTTTGCAAGCCACCTTCCTGGCTGCCATCTTCATCCATGAGTCTAGAGTCCTCAGCTGCTTTATTTCTCCATGCCATCACCTTTGCCTTGGCCTCTAGTGTTGCTGCTTCTCAGTAACAGCAACAACAGACCCTACATCCACACATGCTCTTCTCTCTTGATGGTCCTTGGGTCCTCTGTTCCTTGAATGTAAGATTAACTACTCCCCTCGCCCCCTTTTTTTTTTAACTTAACTTCTACTTTATAGTTTTGGCTATTACATTAGTCATGATAACAGCTACTCACTATTAAATCAAAAGAATCCTATCCCCATCTCCTTTCACAATATTTATCTAGACAAGATGAAAACTATTCAGTGGAGATTTTACCTCCACCCCCCTCTGAAACGGAACTCCCTCTTGAAAACTTGAAAGCCAGACACTTTGTGTCTTTGTAGCCCTGCCACTCCCATTTTAGGTAGTCAGTATCTCAGCTGCCCATCCCTATCCACCCTGTGCCCTGCGGGGATAGGCTTGATTCTTGATGTGAAGATTCCCTCCCTCTCGGTTGGTGTTTTGAGCTGCAGCACAGTGGTAATGAATCGGGCTGCTAACCGCAAGGTCAGTAGTTCGAAACTACCAGCTGTTCCGGAGAGAAAGATAAGGCTTTCTGCTCCTGTCAAGATTTACAGCCTCCGAAACCCTGTACAGGGTTGTTATGAGTCGGAACCGACTCCATGGCACATAAAAACAACATCCATAAGCAAAGGTCAAATTCATCAAATTGTAGCAGTCTATACTTGCTTCCTGTGTCAAATTTCTTTATCTTCCTGTAGTCGAGGTCTGATCAAGTCATCCAAGTTAGGTCAATGGGTACCATTTGAAAGTCTGGATGTTCTTGTGTGCCTCCTCCTACTTCATATCAGCTGGACACTTCACTCTCAGCAATAGTTGCCAGTAGCTAAGTCATTGTTCACAGGCTTAGGAGTTCCCAGGTCTCCCCAAACTTCAGACCAATCAGCCCTTCCTCTTCTCTCTCTCATCTCAAGGTTGACAGGAGTCTATGGAACATTGTAAAAACCAGCCATGTCTTCATTACTGCCTTTCCCCCACTTCCACTCACAATGCAGTGAGCTTACAATCCTGCTTGTGTATTTCATTTGAGTTTCAGTCTTAAAGGCATTTGTACTGAAAAGACTTAATGTCTTGTCTTGATGGTTCCCAGGCTGATAGCTTGCTTGTTCTTGTAATAGCTGAACAGTCTGCTGGTTTGTCTGTTTGTTTCTTTTGTTTTTGCTTTTCATTCTGCTGGTCTTTCTTTCAAGAAAAGTCTTCTGTTTCTCTAGTTGCTTCAGGTTGGTTTTCATGCTCTTTCAAGTAGGAATGACTCACATCAGAAGATTCTGGATGGGGTTCATGATTCTACCTAAGGCCCTATAGTCTACAAAGGCTCCACAAGAAGTCTATTTCACTATCTCACCCCTTTTAGGTTCTATAGGGTTTATAGGCTGAAGATGGTCTTACAAGCTTCCTGTAATCATATTCCTTGATATTCCTTTCTACCCCACTAAAGGGTCTATTTTACAACAGTAGGCAAGGAAAACCATTATCCATAAGGCAATCAACATTATTTCCCCTCTTTTATCCATTCAAACTATGCCTTGATTCCTGTATCACAGAGTTCTGTTGTTCCAAGGTTGAATATACATCACTATTTACCTCTGTCCCATTTAACGCATGCAAATCTTCCTACAATTTCCCCTATTTTCCTTGTTCTTCCACCCTTCTCACCCTTCTTGTGTTTTGCCTTCCCGTTCCTTGCATATTGCCCTCCCCCAAGCTATGATGTTACTATCCCCAACCTGTTCCTTACTGTCCCCTCCATCCCACCTGTGGCATCAGAGATTTTTTTTTTTTTTTTTTTAATTCTCTTTCACTATGGACATCTTTTTTAAAGCTTTTACAATAATGGTCTTTAGCAATACTTGTCCTTTTATGAACAAACATTTTAATATTATTTCCTTTCCTTTACCTCTTAAGCCTATGTCTCAATCCCTATATCGTTGTTGTTGTTGTTAAGTGCCATCAAGTTACTTCTGATCCATGTTGTTGTTGTTATGTGCCGTGGAGTCGGTTCCGACTCATAGCGACCCTGTACAGGGTTTCCGAGGCTGTAAATCTTTACGGGAGCAGAAAGCCTCATCTTTCTCCCGCGGAACAGCTGGTAGTTTCGAACTGCTGACCTTGCGGCTCGCAGCCCGATTCGTAACCACTACACTACCAGAGCTGATCCATAATGACCCTGTATAGGGTATCCGAGGAGTGGCTGGTGAACTTGAACCACCAGCCTTGCAGTTCAAATGGCTTTGCAGTCTGGTGAATTAACCCACAGAGCCACACCAGAGCCTTGTTATTCCAAGGCTGTACAAACACCACAGTCTACCTCTATTCCATTTAGTCCATGTATACCTCCCAGAGTTCTTCCCTATCTTCCTCTCCCTTCTTGTCTATTGCCCTCCCTGCCCCTCAAGTTAACATGTGTCTATCCCTTGATCTGTAAGTTACTGTTCCTTCCCTCCCATCCCTGGTAGCTCTCAAAGAATTATTCTTTTAGTATGGAAATCTTTTTTTAAGTTTTTACAATAATGAACTTAAACAATGTCTGTCCTTTCGTGCCTCACTAATTTTACTCAGCGTTGTGTCCTCAAGGCTTATCAATGTTATGTGGTATTTTGTAGCTTCATCATTATTCTTCAAGGTAGCATAGTATTCCATTGTGTGTATGTACCAGTTTGCTTATCCATTCTTCCCTTAATGGGCATTTGGGTAGTCTCTAGGATTTTGCTTTTATGAATAATGCTGTGTGAACATTGTCATGCACACATCCACTTGCATTCTGCTTTACGTTTCTTGTGCATATACACCAAGTAGAGGAATTGCTGGATCATAAGGTATTTCTATTTCCAGGTTTCTGAGGAAGTGCCACACCATTTTCCAGACTGGGTGAACTAATTTGCAGTTCTGCCAGCAATGTAGGAGGTTTCAGGTCTCTCCACAACTTCACCAGCATTTGTTGGCCTCTACTATTTTGAACTTCACTGCTAACCTGGTGTGAGATGCTATCTCATTGTTGTTTTGATTTGCATCTCTCTGATGGCTAATGATCTTGAAACTTTCTTCATAAATTTGTTTGCTGCCAGACTGTCTTTCTTGGTGAAATGTCTATTCATATCCTGTGCCCAATTTCTAATTGAGTTATTTGATTTTTTCTTATAGATGTGTTGTAGTTTGCTATAAATTTTACAGATTAATCCCTTCTCTGATGTGTCATTGCAAAAGATTTTTTCCCAATCTATGGGCTCCTTTTTCATTCTTTTGGTGAATTCTTTTGATGCACATGAATTTCTAATTTTTAGTATGTCTTATTTGTCTAATTTGTTCTCTCGTTTGTGTACTTTTTGGCATGTTTGATAGTCAATGTATGCCATATATCAGAGCCCTTATATTTGTCCCATTTTTTCATTGATAATCTTCTGGGATTTACATTTAGATCTTCAATCCAGTTTTCCTATCTGGTGTGAGGTATAGGTCTTGTTCCAACCTTTTGCATACGGATTCCAGTTTTGCCAGCACCATTTGTAGATGAGACTATGCCTTTCCCTGTTAATGTATTTTGATGCTTTGTCAAAGATTAGTTGACTGTATGTGGATGGATTTACTTCAGTGTTCCGTTGATCTACATATCTTTCATTGTACCTATACCAGGCTGTTTTGACCATTGTGGCCCTAAGGTAAGTTTTGAAGTCTGGAAGTGAGAGGCCTTCCACGTTGTTGTTTTTCTTAAGCTGTACTTTGCTTATCTGAGGTTTCTTTCCCTTCCAAATAAAGTTCGAGATCATTTTTTCCATCTCTTCAAAGAATGTTGTTGGAATCTGGATTGAGATTGCATTATACCTGTAGATTGCTTGGGGTAGTACTGATATTTGTACAGTTTCTTCATATCCATGAGCATGGTGCATTCTTCCACCTTTGTAAATCTCTTTTGGTTTCTTGTAGTAGTGTTTTGTAGTTTTCTTGATATAAGTCTTTTTGCTTCTCTGGTTAGATTTATTCCTAAATACTTCATCGTTTTGGTGGCTATCGTGAATCGTATTGTTTTCCTTATTTCCTCTTCAGAGCTTTCTTTATTATCATATAGGAATACAAATGATTTTTGTATATTGATCTTGTACTCTGCCATTTTGCCGAATTTCCCAATGATTTCTACTAGTATTTTTGCTGAGTCTTTGGGATTTTCTATGTATAGGATTATATTGTCTGCAAAGAGAAAGAGTTTTATTTCTTCTTTGCCACTTTGGATACTTTTAATCTCTTTGTCTTGACTTATTGCTCTGGCTAAGACTTCCAACACAATGTTGATTAGGAGTGGTGATAATGGGCATCCTTTTCTGGTTCCTGTTCACAAGTGGAAGGCTTTCAGTTTCTCCACATTGAGAGTGATGTTGGCTGTTGTTGTTGTTAGGTGCCATTGAGTTTGTACCAACTCATAGGGACCCTATGCACAACCGAAAAAAAACACTGCCGGATCCTGGGCCAACCTCACAATTGTTTCCATGCTTGAGACCATTGATGCTTCCACTCTGCCAATCTATCTCAATGGGGGATTTCCTCTTTTTCTCTGACCCTCCACCTTACCAAACATGATATCCTTCTCCAACAAATGGTCACCTTGAAAATATGTCTGAAGTATGAAAGACAAAATTTGGCCATCCTGGCCTCACATCCTGGCTGCACTTCTTCCAACACAGGTCTGTTTGTTCTTTTGGCAGCCCATGGCACTTTTAATATTCTCCTCCAACACCATAACTCAAATACATCAATTCTTCTACGGTCTTCCTTATTCACTGTCCAGCTTTAGCATGCATATGAGGTTATTGAAAATACCATGGCTTGGATCAGGTGTACCTTAGTCCTCAAGCTGACTTCTTTGCTCTCCAACACTTTAAACAGGTCTTGTGTAACAGATTTTCTAATGCAATATGTCGTTTGATTTCCTGACTGCTGCTTTCATGAGTGTTGATGGTTGATCCAAGAAGAATGAAGTCCTTGACAACTTCAGTCTTTTCTCCATTGATAAGAATGTTGTTTATTGGCCCAGTGGTGAGGATTTTTTGTTTTCTTTACATTGAGATGTAATCTATACCAAAGACTGTGGTCTTTGATCTTCATCAGTAACTATTTTACATATATGCTCTTAATTATGCTGAGGAATTATCCTCCAATTCCAGCTTAGTTTAGTGTTTTTACCAGGGATGAGTGAGGAATTTTTTTCAAATGCGTTCGCTGCATCAATCAATATAATCATGTGATTATTGTTCTTTTTTTATTGAGGTGGTGAATAATGGTGATTGTTTTTCTAATATTGAACTACCTTGCATCCCTGGTATTAATCCTACTTGGTAATGATGTATTATTTTTTTGATATGTTGTTAAGTTATATTGGCCAGGATTTTGTTGAGAATTTTTGCATCTATGTTCATGAGGGATAATGGTCTATAATTTTCTTTTTTCATGATGTTCTTTCCTGGTTTTGGTATGAGGGTTATGCTTTCCTCATAAAATGTACCAGGAAGTTTTCCAGACTTTTCTATAATCTGGAATAATGTGAGCAGAATAGGTGTCAGCTCTTCTCCAAACGTTTGGTAAAATTCACCAGTAAAGCTATATGGGCCTGGAATTTTTTTGGTTGGGAGTTTTTTTTGATGATGTGATCTATTTCTTCCTTTTTATGGGTCTGTACAAGTTTTCTATTTCACTCTTTGTAAGTTCAGGCAGGTAGTGGTTTCCAATAAATGAATCCATTTTGTCCAGATTTTCAAATGTGTTCGAGTGCAGTTCTTCATAGTACTTTGTTATTGTGTTTTTTTTAATTTCCATTGGTTCTGTTGTATTATTTCCCATATGGTTTCTTAGGTCTGATATTTGTGTCCTCTCCTTTTCTTTTGTAAGGTTTGTCAATATCCTTAATCTTTTCATTAAATCAGCTACTTGTCTTGATTTTCTCTATTGTTTTTATGTTTTCTATCTCATTTATTTTTGCAGTAGTCTTTATTATTTCTTTTCTTCTGGTGGCTGTGACTTTATTTTGCTGTCCTTTTTCTAATTGTTGGAGTAGCCTGTGTCCAAGTTGCCCATCACTGTCTACTCTTTGTATGGAGGGGGTGGGAATGATTCTCACTGTAAAGATTTGCTCCCTCTTTTGAGCTACTGCATCCATAGGTATAGGTCAAGTTCATCAAATTTTATCAGATTACTCTTTTCTTCCTCTTTCTTCTTCTAGTTGAGGTCTGATCATCTAATCATTGAAGCCAGATCAAGTGGGTATTATCTTCAAGTGTGGGGGTTCTTGTGCATAGGCCCCCTATTCTTATCAGCTGGATGCTTCACTCCCCACTCTAGCTGGACTTCTTTTTTGCAGGTATTGAATTGTTTCCAATGCTGTATCTATCTTGTTTGATTGCCCCTGTAGCACTTTCCTAACTTCTTCCTTATTTTCCTCCACCCTTTTTTGGAGCATTTGAATTTGTTTCCATATCATTCTTCTGAATTCCTTCTCAGTCAGATCCAGAGCCTACTCTTCTACTGGAAAGTCAGTGTCTGCTTCCAGCTTATTTGTCTCAGTTACTCTTTTCTGGTTTTGGACATGTGTTGAGATCTTTAATTGTGTTTTCTTGGACATTTTCAGAGTTATGTGGGTTTTTAATGCTTAAATGGATATATTTTGCTGTGTTGTTAAGCTTACTGAGTGCCTCCTGGTGGATATGTTCAGGAAATAAGCTTCCCTTTACACGTGTAATGCCTAGTAGCTGGCTCTTGTCCAGATGGGGGGATATTACAAGGTATGCTTGTAGCTTGGTTATATAAGCACAGTTGCTGTCTCTTCTTAGGTAAGGAAGGAGGCAGAAAGGCCCCACCCCTGGGAAAAGAGTGAGGCCAAAAGGGCCAAATACAGAAACAATGTAAAAGCAGAGACAGAAACCACCAATCAAAAACAAAAATAAAATCGTAGTTGACTGTCGAGTTGCCTTTGCTGGGCAGGCAAGGATAAAGGGTCCCACCCAGGTCAACTGTGGATGGATCCCAGAGTCAGACATCATAAGAAGCAGCCTGAGAGATTTCTCTCTGTGCTGTAGGAAAACCGTGGGTGCAATGCTGGACTCTTTTGGGGGTTTGCTCCCACCCACCTGAAGATGTCTTCTGGGCTGGGCAGTGAAAGCGCGATCGGAGTGAAGAGGAAAGATACGTGAAAAATAAAAAGTGAAAGATGAAAAATTGGTCACACCTCTCCCTCCAGACGTGCAACTCTGTGGCTTCTAGCTCTGGGTCCCATGTTTGGTAAAATGGAGGGCCAATGAAAAGAGAAAGACTCCCCAAAAGACGGATTGACGCAGTGGCAGCATTAATGGGTTAAAACAATAACAATTTTGAGGGTGGCACAAGACCAAGTAATGTTACTTTTGTTTTGCATAGGGTTGCTATGAATCAGAAAAAATTTCAATGCACCTAACAACAATACACGTATATTCACATTTTCACTTAACAAATGATGGTAACCAGCAATGTTAGAGAAAGATGAAGGTAGGAATTCAGAGCAAGATGAAAGGAATAAAGATTTTTATGTTATATGAAGTAGGATGTGGATAGCGTGGAAGCTAAAATAGAAGATAAAAATACACAAATAATAATTACAAAAATAGGATATAATGATACATATTCTAATATAGCTAATGTATGTTGTTGCTATTGGCTGTGGTTGAGTTATCTCCATACTCATGGCAGCTCCAAGACCAGTGAAATGAAATATTGCTCAATCTTCCAAGCCCATTTTACTTTTAAAGATTTTTATTAGCCGATTTTTGGAAGTAGACCACCAGGGCTTCTTCTTAGTCCACCTTAGTCTCAATGCATCATTGGAATTTTTAAAGACTCCACTGACAAAATGTTGGTGATTGTGTATTAGCTACATTGGACAAGAATTGAACCCAGGTTTCTTTCATGGAAGATAAGAAGTCTATCACTAATCCAACAATGTCTTATATTCCACAATATAATGATAATATTTCTTTAACTATATTAACAAATGTTTTGCCTTTGAAACTTTTATTAAATTAGTGTCATCTCTTTCATATTTCATATCTTAGTTTTTTTCTCAGTTATATTACATTATCATTTCTCAGTGCCTTCATGGAGTTATTTGAATCAATTTACTAATTCATTCCTCAGCTATATCTATTCAGCTATAAAAAATCCATTAAATGAGATATTTGTTTCAACAGTTACATTGCTCATAATTTCATGTATGCTTCTCCCTGCTTTCTTCTGTGGGTATATTTATGCATATTTAAATTTCTTATTTCATTTTGTCCTGCTAGTTTTGCTTCTTTAGGGATTCTTTTTTCTATTTACGATCTTATTCTCATATTGCTTGACCTGGTAGTTTTCCTGTGAGCTCATATTGTATCCCATTAGGACTAGTAGCTCTAGTGTTCATAATGCCTGCTGGGTGGTGAGATAAGCATGTATGTTTAGCATATGTTCGTATAGGAAAATTTGGGGATGTCTCAGGGAAGAGTTACCAGTACTAAAATAGAGACTGTGGACTCTTTCTTTACCTCTCTTTCTCAATGGTAGAAGTGCCTGACATTTCTAAAAACTATCCTTGTGTGGTCCTGTAGGATAGATACTGGATTGCTAACCACAAGGTAACAGCAAGTTTGTTGGTTCAAACCCTCTGGCTGCTCCTTAGAAATTTGCTATGAATCCATACTGACTCAAAGACACTAACCAACCAACATCCTAGAACTAGTTTCTTCTTTGAAACTGCGTATCACAGAGTGTAAAGATAAAAATAAGGGGCTATGCTAAACTATCCTACAATCCTCTGCTATTTGTTCTGTGCTTTGTACCCATATTCTGGTCCAATGCTGAATTAATGTCACCATTTCACTTCTGGATGAGAGGGGTTTACTAATGCTTTCTTACGCTATTAGTATGGAAGGATTGGCAAAGAGCTATCTAGTTAAACTTAAGATAAGAGTACTAAAACAAAGTCCTATTCATTCCATGACACCCCTAATTCTCTATGGTGATCCTGGTCCTCTTATCCAGACGGCTACACAAACTCTCATCTACTTTCTGCCATCACCACTGGGATGCAACAAACTTCTCACTTCCTAAATATTTCTCACAGTTTCATTTATCGGGTTGTATATAGTTCTGGAACACATCATTCTCTACATATCTTCCATAGAATCAAATGTATAGAGTCTTAAACGTATGTAGAATTTAGACACCCATGTGATTCACTATCTTTTATGAAGCCTGTTAATACTCTGTTAAAACTATATTCATACAGAAGAGCCCATTATACAAGTTGCAGGTGTCAAGGTCCAGAGCAATGGTTCTGGGAGGGAAATTTCTAGGAAAAAAGCAATGTAATTGAAAATTTTGAAGTGTTGGTGAACTGGTGGCCATTTTATCAGTCCAAGATGTATTTTCTTGACATGGTTAAAGGGTGTTTAGTATAATGAAAACTGGACTTGTAGTCTTACACTCTTGGAATACACACTGGTTAACAAGCAGTGGCTCTGTTTACGTTGAAAACTAGTTTGCAATATGAAAACTAGATAGAGTAATCAATCATTTATAGACAAGAGAGATTTTACCTGGTGGGGTTTTAATACCTTGGGAATAGACAGTTGTTTTTGAAAAATATTTGACATGCACATACAGTATGACATTCACCTATATTTCTGTGGTGCCTCTCCACTACCTTTCTAATCTGAAAGAAAAGGGAAAACTATTTTGTTTGTTATCTCTGAAGAGCTAAGGAGATGGAAGCAGGGCTTAGAAGACCATTTTGAACCAAATGGAAACTGCCCTATGGTGATATATTACACCTGTTTTCCTGCCTACTCCTCCTGATGCTGACTTCCAGGTAACATGGTGAAATACACAGACTTTATTATAGAAGTAATCAGAAATGAATGCCCCTTTAGAAGCTGGCCAGATAAACCTTGCCCATTCTTCAACAGAAAGTGCTTAGATGTTTGCCTTTAGAGGTGAAGGGCAATGAAAAGGAATTTCAAGCCAAATATAGAATATCTCCAGATGCTTCTGATTTTATTTTGAGTATCCAAATTCTGGTGTGGGGCTGTAGAATAAACACTCTACTGCTAACTGCAAGATCGGTGGTTCAAACCCACCAGTGGCTCATTGGAAACATTATGTTATTGTTGTTGTTGTTAAGTGCCGTCGAGTCAATTGTGACCCATAGCGACCTTGTATAGAGCTTCTGAGGAGCCACTGGTGAGCTTGAACCACCGACCTTGCAGTTCAAATGTCTTTGCAGTCTGGCGCATTAACCCACAGCACCACACCAGGACTCCTTAAAAACACTATAGAGGATCGCAGTGAGTCAAAACTACAGGGCAGCATTTAACAAGTCCTAAAAAGACTGGTGGGATTCCTAATTCTTATACTTACATTAGGGTCCTGGTGTGGCACTGTAGGATAAGTCCTGAAGTACCCGGTGAGTTTGAACTGCAAGGTCAGAGGTTCAAACTCATTGGCCATTCCTCAGAAACTCTATTCAGGGTAATTATGAGTTGGAACTGACTTCACTGCACTTAACAATAACATCCTCACATTAGGAGTCCTGGTGATATAGGATAAATACTAGGCTTATTTACTAAGCAAGGTCAATTTGAACTGCAAGGTGGCTATTGAAACCCACCGGTCACTCCCCAGAAACACTATAAAGGGTCGTTATGAGTCAGAAATTATTCGAAGGCAGTTAACAACAACAAAAACAAAAACAAACATCCTTACATTTGATTAAGTTTTGACATTTTGAGATAAAGTATGTAACTGAATAAAAAGATGCTAGCTTTCTTTGATGACCAAAGACAAACGATTTTTCTATGCTTATGATAAATTAACCTAGTACATTCACATATATAACATGCTTGTGCCTCTATTTAGCTCATTAGAGACTACTGGTTCCAGAACTCTACTAATTTATCATGTGCAAGAAATTATTTACACTTACCATCTGTCTATTAAGAAAGGAAAAGAAAACTAATACCAAGATTTGAATGTGCTAGACATTGTATCAATTACTTTATCCACATTGTTTTTTTAATCACAAAAAAATTGGGAGTCATTTGGTACGATCTGCAATATATACATGATGAAACCAAGGTTCTGAAATTATACTTAACTTGTTCAAAATGTTAATTTGTTTTAGATACCCATTAATAAGAAATGCCATATTATTATTATTATTATTATTTTGTCTCTTTTCCTATGAAATATACCCTAAACTTTTTGTGTGATATGTCTTAAATTAGTATTTATGTTAAAGGCTACACGATGTGTCCTATTGTTCAGAAAATCAATAAAGGCTAATACCAAAGATTAATTATTGGTCACCATGCTATTTTCCCCTTGTGCAGGAGAAAGGTTCTGATGACACTATTTCTCACTTTCTCACAAATGATTTTCTACCTTCTGTGGATCTACAAATGTGGCAGAAGGACAACCATAGATTGCTTCAAAAACTGTGGACTGATTTGATAAAACAAATTGTTCTACCATAAGCAAATGATCTACCATAAGACAAAAGGTCAGAAACACAGAATATTTATCATCCTTTCTAAGTGAAACATAGCCTTGGCTTCTAATCCAAGTTGGATCCAGATAGAAATAAAAATAAAACCATATGGTTTTGTTAATTAGGAATTTCACTACAATCAAAGTTCCCTACTGAGGTTCTGAACAGTAGAGGCACTGAAAAAAGAAAGAAAGAGAGAGAAAGATGGAGGGAGGGAGGGAAGGAATAGTAGGGAAAGACTGAGGGAGAAGAAAAGTTTCAACCACCAGTTTACAAATTATAAAGGCAAAATCTTAGGTGAGCAGAGTTGAAAAGAAAGAATTTTGGAAGAATAAATTATCTAATCTAAGAAAAGTAGTTACTAAAAGATTATGACAGCTATTTTGTCATAAATGTGAGAATAATCAAAGTTAATATTTAAAATTGGTAGCGGACTAATTCCTAGTATAGAGCAGACAATGGTTTTTTAATGAACCAATTTTCCCCAAAAATCTAGAAATTTATAAAGATTCCTGTAAGTGTATCATGCCCAATCATTCAATAAGTATTTTTAGGGCACCATCTATATGCCTGAAGTCCTGGTGTGGCACTGTGGGTTAATGCACCAGACTGCAAAGCCATTTGAACTGCAAGGTCGGCGGTTCAAGCTCACCAGCTGCTCCTTGGAAACCTGATACAGGGTCGCTATGGGTCGGAATCGACTCAATGGCTCTTAACAACAACAAAAATCCATATGCCTGGGATATGTTAAAGTACAATTAGTCTTCACTTATCAACTATTTTGTTTTTCATTATTTCATATTCATGGCAATAGTAAGAAATCTGTTATTCAACAACTTTAAGCACTGGAGAAGGATATCATTTTTGGTAAACTGGAGGCTTGGAGAAAAAGAGGAAAACCCTCCAATAAGACAGACTGGCACAGTGGCAGCAGCAATGGACTCAAGCATAGCAACCATTGTGGGGTTGCTACAGAATTGGGCAGTGTTTTTTTCTGTTGTGCATAGGGTCACTATGAGTCAGTACTGACCCAGTGGCACCTAACAACAACAACATATAATATAATATACTTTGGGAATCCTGGTAGCATAGTGGATTGAGAGCTGGGCTGCTAACTGGAAGGTAAACAGTTCAAATCTGCCAGTAGATACTCAGAAGAAAAATTAGGCTTTCTGCTCCTATAAAGATTTACAGCCTTGGGAACCCCCATGCAGGGTCACTATGAGTCAAAACCGACTCTACAGCAAACCACTACTATCACAACCACCAATGATATAGCCATCCTCCTATTTGTGATGTGACTTGGTCATCATCCACTTTTGCATAACAACCTGGTCTTTTGCATAACAACGTAACCATGTTGATATATGAGAAATGGGTATACTAGAGATACAAAGGTTAAATAGAAATACACACACACACACACACACACACACACACACGAGAGTAAGTCAAACAGCAACACTAAGTCAGATCTGACTCGAAGGCATGCTACCACCACCACCACGCCTAGAGTTTCACTTCTTTTATTCCAAGTAAAACGTATTCAAACTTGTCTCTACAATCAAAGAATGGCTGTACTTGCAGCAAAAAAACTTGTGTTAATCTACTTAAGAGTGCTTTCAAAAGCAAAGATACTTTTGTGTCATGAGAAAAAAATAAATTTCAGAACAGATCCAATATAAAATTTTAACAAAAACCAAGGGAACATTTTCCCAAATCATTGAAAATTTGCAACATGTTTATGGGAATGCTGCTTTATACTGAAAACAAAACAGAAAAAGAGAAACAACCATTTTTATATTGGTATTGTTGTTTACAGCCTCAGAAACCATGTACAGGGTTGCTATGAGTCGGAACCAACTCCACGTCACATAGCAACAACAATTGTTGTTAGGTGCCATTGAGTCGGCACCGGCTTTCAGCCTTATGTACAAGGAAACTAAATAGTGCCCTGTCATGTGTCAACCTCACAACTGTTACTATTCTTGAGCCCATTGCTACTGCCAATGTGACAATCCATTACATTGGGGCTGGGGAAAGATATTACTCTTTTTGCTGATGCTCCACTTTACCAAGCATTATGTCCTTCTGCAGGGACTGGCCCCTCCTGACAATATGTCTGAGGAAAAGGGACAAATCTCACCATTCAGGTTTCTAAGGAGCATTCTGGCTGTATTTTTGTATTTTCAGTTTTTCAACATTTTTGTCTTTATTTGATGAAAGTACTCACAGCCCAAAGTACACCTTTTCAACAATCTCTACAAGTAAAATACAGAGACATTTGCTACATTCTTTAACTTGTGCTTCTATTCTTTCCCACATTGCCACCACTGTCTTAAACTCACTATTCCCTAAGCTTCCCATCCAAACTTTTGAGTTGCCAATGTCAATTTGCTCTCAGGTGGCTACCTCTTTAAAAGGACACAATGCTTTAAAAGAGCAGAAAGTCTCACTACAAGGCTTTCAAGGAGCATTCTGGCTGTACTTTTTCCAACACAGATTTGTTTGTTCTTTTTTTGCAGTCCATGTTACTTTTCATACTCTCCTCCAACACCATAACTCAAATGCATCAATTCTTCTAAGGTCTTCTTTATTCACTGTACAACTTGCACAGGTATATGAGGCTATTGTAAATATTATGGCTTGAGTCAGGCACATCTTCGTCCTCAAACTGATATCTTTGCTCTTAACATTTTTAAAGATTTCATGTGCAGAAGATTTGCCTAATGCAATATGTCATTCAATTTCTTGACTGTTGCTTCCATGAGTGTTGATGGTTGATCTGAACAAAATAAAGTCTTTGACATCTTCAATCTTTTCTCATTTATATGGATTTTATTTATTGGTCCAATGGTGAGGATTTTTTTGTTTTCTTTACATTAAGGTGCAACCCATCCCAAAGGCTGTGGTCTTTGATCTTCATTAGTAAGTATTTTAAATCCTCTTCATTTTCAGCAGGTTGTTAATGAGTATTCCTTTGATCCTGATGCCACATTTTTCTTCATATAATCTAGTTTCTGG
>NW_006408576.1:15007557-15009787 GCF_000296735.1 Chrysochloris asiatica
TCTTCTTTGTGGGCATATGGATATTATCCTTTCACAGACAACGTTGTACTTTAAGATAGTCATTGAAAGGTGAATGTACCATCATTCCTCTTTAATTTTTCTTTTCTACCATATTAAATCTTTACAGGAGCAGAAAGCCTCATCTTTCTCCCATGGAATGGCTGGTAGTTTCAAACTGCTGACCTTGAAATTCGCAGGCTGATTCATAACCACTATGCTACCAGAGCTCCTTCTAAAGATTTACTGCCACAGAAACCCTATACAGGGTCGCTATGAGTCGGAACAGCCACAGTCCAGAACCATCACCATTAGCATATGAAATGATGTGGGTGTCAGATTCAAAATGACCAATACCAGTCCCTTTCAGCTCATTGTTGTTGTTGTTAAGTGCCATGGAGTCGGTTATGACTCATAACAACCCTGTATATGATTTCTGATGAGCAGATGAGGAACCAGTGAGCTTGAACAGCTGACTTCACAGTTCCGACAGCCTTGCAGTCCTGTGTATTAACACACAGTGCCACAGGATCTTGATGTTTATGCATTCCATTTCATTTTTGACAACTTCCAAAATTCCTAGATTCATAGTTTCTACATTCCATGTTCTAATTATTAATGGATGTTTGCAGCTGTTTCTCCTATTTTGGATTGTGCCCCATCAGTAAATGAACATCCCAAAAGCTTTACCCCATTTGTATCATCATAGTCAACTGTACTTTTAGGAGGCAGCTCTTCTCCAATTGTACTTTGAGTGCCTTCCAATCTGAGGGACTCCTCTTCTAGCACTATATCAGACAATATTCTGGTGTACTTCATCGTGTTTCAATATTTGGTATTCTGGTTCTATCTAACAGTGTTCTACTGCTAGTCATAAGATTTTCAGTGACTAAATATTTAGAAGTTTGTCTCTCCTTCTTCCTAGTCTATCTTAGTCTGGAAGCTTATCTGAAACTTATCCACCATGGGTGACCTTGCTGTTATTTAACAAACCAGTGACATAGCTGCCAGACTCACAGTAACATGCAAGTCACAACAGTATGGCAAACTGACAGATGAGTGGTGGCAGTTTTTATATGGATCGGGTATTTTAAGGATGGTCAGAGAGACCTCAAAGTTGAACAAAACAAAGGAAAGCCATCAGACATGATGAATGAAGAATCTGTGGCTGAAGTCTAGAAATTGGTTGATGAAGACCATAACCAGAGAATTACTACTGATGCAATAGCTACTGAGGTTGGGAATCTCACATAGCTCAGTATTTTCAATTGTTAAGTGAACATCTTGACCTAAGTAAGTTTTCAGCATGATAGGTGCCAAAAACATTGCACAAAGATCAGCTAGCTCACAGAGCCAATGTTTCCAACAGTATTTTAAGCAAGATCAAAGTTAATGGAGTCAATTCACTGGAATGAGTCATAAACATGAATGAGTCTTGGATTTACTAATACCATCTAGTCAACAAGGTGCAATCAAGGTGACCTATTTGATGAGTTAAATTTAAGAAAGGTCAACTCAGAAAGTTATGGCAACTACTTTTGGGATTCCAAAAGTGCAATCTCTTGCTGTGCTGCAGGAAAAATACCGTAGTGTGAACCACAAGGTCGGCACTCTAAACCTACCAGTTGCTCCTTGGAAACCATAGACAGGGTTGCTATGAGTTGGAATCAACTCAATAACACTTAACAAGAACAATCTTGATAGACTAGTTTGAAGAACAACAAGATAATCATGGATGTTTATATAAAGAAGTTTTAAGAATGTTGAACACTGCATTGATGAGAAAAAGTTCAGTAAAGTTTCATGTAGGAATTATTTCTATCACAATATTGCACCTGCTCATTCTTTCAGGGTATCAAGGGCCATCTGATGAAAATTTCATTAGGAAACCTATCCAATTCACACCTACATCCTGATTTTGACCTTTTAAAAGTCATTTTGTTACCCAAACTCAAAGAACATTTAAAAGGAACACTATTTGCGCCCCTAGATGATACTAAAATGTTGGTTTTGACGTGGTATAAAGTGAAGTCTGCAGAATACTTTGGTGAAGTGTTAGAAAGATGGAAACTCTACATTCAGGTATATATAGACCTAGATGGAAGATATGTTCAGAAACAATGACTTCACATTTTGATATTTTGTTTAATACGGGTTTCTATGATTTTGTAGTAATACTTTCTGTCTTCTCCAACACCATAACTCAAAAGCATCAATTTTTCTATGGTCTTCT
>NW_006408576.1:15011282-15029357 GCF_000296735.1 Chrysochloris asiatica
GTTTCGGGGTGCCTCATTGTCCCCCTCCTTTTGTCTTTCTGTGTATTCTTTTGCTACTCCTATCGCCGCCGGATATCCCCTCCTCATGAACCAAACACTCATGAACCACACAACTATGTCGAGGACAGTCCCCGACAGTTCTGCTGTGCATAAGGCCGCTACACATTGGAACCAACTTGATGGCACCTAATAAAAACAACAACAACTCTCTGTCTTACTCTCATACCCACACATACATACTCCCACCCTCCCCAATAAATTTTTTTTAGGAAATATTTAGCTTCCAAATGTGAATAATTGGGAAAACATGAAATGTCCCATGACATAAGGTTTTTGTATACCAAAATCAATAAAAAATTATTCAAAAATATTGACTACTAATTAAAAAAATTCAGAGTTAAACCATATTTTTGTAGCAGTTCATAGAAAAATATTCCCACACAATTCAAAGAAACATGAAGAAAACTGCTGTTTTACTGAGGAGATTTTGCTGCATGGAATATATACTCCTAGGACCCTTTCTAATATACTGTTCAGTGACATGGACATAGAGCCCTCTCTTGCTTATTGCGCTTTTCCTGTGAGTAGGTAACACATCTCTTGAAATCTCCCTTAAAGAGCAATTTAATAGAAATAATAGCCTGCTGTTAAATATACTCATGACCAAACCCCACTTTGTAGAATTAAGATTTAAACCATATTTTGGTAGCAGTTCATAGACAAAAGTTCCCACACAATCCAAAGACACATGCAGACATGCTGTCCGTAGAGTTGATTCCAAATCATAGTGACCCTTTAGGACAGAGTAGAACTGCTCCTTAAAGTTTACAAGATTAAATCGTTACAGGAAAAGACAGCCTCATTTTTCTCCTGCATAATTACTGATGGATTTGAACTTCCAACCTTGTGGTTAGAAGCCTACCAATTAACTCACCATATCACCAAGGCTTCTTATAATGCACACTGCAGTGTTGCCTAAAATAAAACAAAAAATTTTCATCAGTAATTCGTTTATTATTATATATGATCTCAGCATAGTATTTCTTAATTGCTAAAAATTTCAGCAAATTTGAAGGTTGTACACAGTTAGGAAATGTTTTTCCGCGTGTGTTTAAATACAAAAAGGCAAAATATAAAATATTTTTCTCTCACTGAACCTACAGGAAACATTTCTTTGTATGAACAAGGATCAGGAGAAATATTTGGTACATGTATGTGCTGAGATAAGGGAACATCCAATTGTTGGAACTTTATTTAATATTGTTGGTGTGATGCTATAGGAGAAGCACTGGAATGCTAGCCACAGGTTGGTGGTT
Organism: Chrysochloris asiatica; assembly: GCF_000296735.1. Lineage (NCBI taxonomy): Eukaryota > Metazoa > Chordata > Mammalia > Afrosoricida > Chrysochloridae > Chrysochloris > Chrysochloris asiatica. Next base: position 15,012,599 of record NW_006408576.1, read on the forward strand.
GAAACCACCAGCCACTCCTTGGAAAGTATATACAGTGTTGTTGAGTCGGAACTGACTCAACTGCACTTAACAACAACAATTTAATATTGCTATATAATATTTTAATATAAAATGAAAATAAATGAGCAAATAGACAAAATTTATCATTGGACAAGCAAAAAAATATTTTAAAAATCATTGAAATACCCTTATTAATGATGCAAAAATGGACTAGTCATCAAGCTCTAAAATATGATAGTGATGGTCTTGTGGCAGAAAATAGGAGCCCACTGATATTACCCATAAGCCTACCAGGTGGGATTTAATCTAATTCAGTCAGCATTCTGTATGTATGTTAGAGCAACCCAACCCTCAGTAATAGAAAGAGAATGCACTCAGTTGCATGTTTCTATCGAATATACTTAATGTACCTGGAAGATGTTTAGAGTTTAAAGTATGTGTGATGTAGAAATGCGGTATTATGATACATCTGAAGGTTAATTTCCAGATTTGGAAGTTGGGGATTTGCATATTATAGCTTAAACACAATAACAGTAGGCCGTTTCTACCTCAGACTTTTGCCTTCCTTCAGCTTCTACCCTTCCATCCTCCTTCTTTCACCAGCACCTCCCCCCTCCCAATAAAATCTAAGCCATGTGACTTTTTTCAACATCTGCTTCCTTTCTTTTCTTTCATAGAAAGCGCGCATGAATAATCAGACCACATTGCTGCTGTTAATTGTAAAAATCATTAGTAAACTTCCAGGTGCTGTTTACTATATAAGCATTGTAATTTTCTATCCTAAAATCAGCAACTCCCCCACATTATTGTCTGCCCTGGGGCATGAGCACTGTGCAGCTTTGAGGCTGTCAAAGGCAGTTGCAATCCCATTTACTGGGACTGAAAGAGATCGATCCACACCTGCAGCGTTTGAGGCAATAATTCCTAATATTAACCAGACCTCATGAGGAGCAAGCCCTTTTGCCAACCTCCTCATGATTCAACACTTTGCAATCCATGTGAAATCATTGAAATATGCTGCAGTTGACTGACACCCACCCCGAGTTCATTCTTCCCCTTTCTGCCATCGCCCCACCCCATTTCCCAAGGTTTCTGGGGAAAAAAACCTATAAAGGAGATAAACTCAATTGGGTCTACCTACAAGACGGAAGTGCCTGTATTTTGACAATTAACAAAGTACAGTAGGAGAGTAAACCTAAGAAATCAAAAAAGCACAAACTAAAAGAGGAATTTAAAAAAACTGAAGATTTTACTGAGGCAAAGAAAGTAACTCCCCCGAAGTCACATAGATATTGCCTAATGCCTTGGTAACTCAAAACAGATTTCAGTTTACACCTGTTTCCTTGAAGGCACCTGTGGTTTTCCTTAAGAAATTCAAGATAAAAAGAAACAAAGCTTGAGTTTACATTTTTTGCAGGTAATACAATGACATCTCTATATACACCTGCTGTTCTTCCCTTGAGGTTCACAATCCCCATACTCTTCCTTTGGGCAAGAGCCCACATTGTCTTACAGTTCCACTGTAGGAGCCGCCTACTCAGGTTGATCTAGCTGCTCCTCTGCTTATCTTCTCCTGAACTTTGTACAGTTACAGACATGGCAATTATTTCTCTGCACTGTTCCATCTGTTTGCATACCACTATTTCAGTGGTATTATGAGTGTCAAAGGGGCACTTTTTCTTTTCATTTTTATATTCTTGGTCAGTATAGTACCTAAGTAAATGCATTATAAAAATCTATTGCAAAAGCTCTACCTAACACTTCTAATAAATTCCCAAGCTAGAAAGTTCTTGTTGTTAAGTGCCGTTGAGTCAGTTCCAACTCACAGTGACCCTGTATAGGGTTTCCGAGGAATGGCTTATGAGCTTGAACTGCCAACCTTGTGGTTCAAACTGACTTTGCAGTCTAACACATTAACCCACAGAGCCACACCAGGATTCCAGAAAGTTCTTAGAGAACATCTAATTGAAATATCAAAATTAATTTTCTCATCTGAGACTCAAGCAAGTTAAGTGATTGTATAGAATCATGTTTTCCAGTTGTCATTATCATCATCCCTTTCTATTGTCCTCTCTAAATACCGGAGGATAATTCTAGAGAGATATTTCCCAGCATTCCCCTCACCCTAGGTTTCCAGGTGAGTGTCTGACAGTGAAGGGGAAGTAAAAAATATAGGTAGATTCATGAGTAAAGTATGAGTGGATGTAAATTTCTCAGTAGCTTCCAGGTTTGCTTCTGTACATATCTTGTTTTGATGTTGTAGGCTGAGAAATCAGCCAGTGAATTTGCTATCTTTTGTTCCCCAAGTCCTTCCAAAGTTTTCAGTTTTAATTCTTTCTGTTGAACTGTCCTATGAGAAAAGAAATGTATTTTGAACAAATGATTCTAGATCTCTTAGATAATCCACACGGAAAAACAATAAACAAAAACCTCATTTTGAATTCCTTTCCTAAAACCATACATTAAAAAAAAAAGAAATCCAGGTGGATTATTGTTATAAATGTGAAAGGTAAATCAATAAGAGCTTAAAGGAGAACATCTTCCTAACATTGGGGCAGGAAAACCTTAAACCAAATATTGACAACTTATACAAAGTAGATAAACAGAACTACATCAAAACTAAATTTCTCTGAATAATAAAATTTACCATTAAGTAGACATAGAAAGCAGGATAAAAGGAGCAAAAGGTATTTGAAAAACATATATATGACAGAAGAATATCCAGAATACAAAGACATTTTACAAATTAATAAGAAAAAGTCAGGAAATGTCATAGAAAAACATGAGAAATATTTGCATAGCTCCCTTTAAAAATACCCCCAAACATGTTTTAAGGTGTTTAACTTTATTAATCATCATGGAAATGACAATTAAAACTACTTCACATGCAAGAGAAAGCCTATGACTTAAAAGACACATAAAGACAAGTGTTATGCTTAAAGCAACTAGAACTCTCACATTTGTAGGAGAATATATTGGTATTTACAATTGCCTCATATGCATGTAACTGAGTCCTGGTGTGGCACTGTGGGTTAATACGTCAGACTGCAAAGTCATTTGACTCACAAGGTCAGTGGTTCAAGCTTGGAAACCCTATAAAAGGTCACTATGAGTCGGAATCGACTCGATGGCACTTAACAACAACAACATATGCATATAAAAGTTAAACAATTAATAAGGAAGACCATAGAAGAATCGATGCATTTGAATTTGGTGTTGGAAAAGAATATTAAAAGTACATGGATTGCCAGAAGACCAAATAAATCTATCTTGGAAGAGGTGTAGCTAGAATGCTCCTTAGAAGCCAAGATGGCAAGAGAGAGGTTAGCGTGATAAAGATGAAGGTAGTAGAAGACACAGGGAGGAATTTAATAGCTAAGTGAATAGAGGTAAATGCTGTTAACTGTTGTCACATGTAGGAGACTGCAAACATGTAATGAAGCAAAGTATATGATACGTTCAATGTAAAATTGATGGTCTGCTCTGTAAACCTTCACTCAATCCACAATAAAAAGTTAAAAATAAAAAAAAATAAATTACTAAAGAACGTTTTCATCAGCAATATTTGAGTAGTTCAACAATAGAAACAAATCAACCAGTTGATTAAAAGTAAAATGGAAAGATAAACTGTGCTATATTCATTGATGGACTCCTGGTGTGGCATTGTAGGATCAACATTGGACTGTGAACCACAAGGTCAGCATTTCAAACCCACCAACTACTCCTCAGAAGCCCTATACAGGGTTACTATGAATCAGAACGAAGTCAACGGCATTTAGCAACAACAATATATTCATAAGCAGGAGCCTTGGTGGTGCAGTGATTAAAATGCTTAGTTGCTAACCAAAAGGTACATAGCTTGAATTCACCAGCTGCTCCACAGGAGAAAGATGTGGTGTTTGGATTTATTAAAGATCACAGCCTTGGAAAGCCTATGAGGCAGTTGTACTCTGTAGTATATGATCACTATGAGTGAAAAAGGCTTTTGATTTTGGGGTATAGTCACAAATGGAATAGTAGATGAACTCGAGTCCCTGAAGAAGGACATCATACTTGGAAAAGTGCAGGGTCAGCAACAAAAAGGAAGACTGAGCTCTATTAACACAGTGGCAGCAATAATGGCCTCAAACAGAGCAATAATTATGAGGAGGGTGCAGGACAGGCAGTGTGTTTTTCTCTTAAGGATACGGTCAATAGGAGTCAGAACCGACTCAGTGACACCTTACAGAAACAATGAAGTAACTACAACTTCTCCAAGCAAGATGGATCAATCACATTAAACCAACCAAGATATAGAAGAATACACACTGAATGATTCAATTCATATCAAGTTTTAAAATTTAAAATAAGACCTACAGTTTTAGAAATTAGAAGAGTTTTCTGTCTTGATGAGTTATGAGTAGATGGGGATAAGGGAAAACTTTCTTTTCTTTTCTTTTTTTTTTTTTAATGCACTAATTTTTAATCTAAGGAGCTCTGGTAGTATAGTGGATACAAATCGGGCTGTGAACCACAAGGTCAGTAGTTCGAAACTACCAGCTGTTCTGTGGGAGAAAATTGAGGGTTTCTGCTCCCGTAAAGATTTACAGCATCGGAAACCCTGTACAGGGTCGCTATGGTTCGGAACCAACTCCACGGCACATAACCACCACCACCACTTTTTAATCTGAGCACTTATTACATGGGCATGCTAAATTTATAAAATTTTATTGAATTTTGTTCTTAAAACCCACTGCTGTGGAACCAATTCTGACTAATAGTGACCTTCTAGGCAGAACTGCCCCGTAGGGTTTGTGAGGCTGTGACTCTTTACGGAAGCAGATTGCCTTCTCTTTCTCCCATGGAGCAGTTGGTAGGTTCTAGCTACCAACCTTTCAGTGAGCAGTCCAATGCTTAACTCACTGTGCCACCAGGACTTAATATATGAAGGGCTTCAAAAAGTTCATGGAAAAATGGAATTGAAAGATACTGGGATTTTTTTTAAACATACTTTTTCAAGTTTTCTCCTGTGCATTTTTCTGTATGAATGTTGTACTTCAATGAAAAATTTATATCTAATGTTCCTTCTGACTTAGGACACATAAAGTATCCAATTTTTTATTCACTAATAGAATGAATTACTTAGAGCCCACAAATAAGGAGTTTCAAGGTCAAGAATATGAAGATAAAAATCATGATAGTGACAACAGTGATGAACATTTGAACTACGATCAAAACAGTTTCTACCATTCATTAGGTGGGACACTACTGGAAAGTTTACTTTTGGACTTGTTACCCTTGTACTTACCTTTCAATATGCAGGGGTGGGGAAACTATTCTTGCCAAAATTTATAACATCATTTGCAGACCATATGAGATTAAAAATTGTTGTTGTTATTAAGTGTTGTTGAGTTGATTCTGACCCATAGCGACCCTGTAGAATAGGGTTTCCGAGGAGCAGCTTGTGAGTTTGAACTGCAGACCTTGTAGTTCAAACGGCTTTGCAGTCTGGCGTACTAACCCACAGTGCCCCATTTTGTCAAACATTTAAATTAACTCACCCCCTAAAGAGGAAGACACCCAACAAGATGGATTGGTCAAGAGGCATCATCGATGGACTCAAGCATGGGAACAGTAGTGAGGATGGCCCAGGATCGGGCAGTGTTTCGTTCTGCTTTGCATAAGGTCGCTTTGGGTCGGTACCGAGTCAATGGCATCTAACAACAACAAATGTGATGTAGTGGTTATAAATCGGGCTGTTAACCTCAAGGTCAGCAGTTCAAAATTACCAGCTGTTTCGCGGGAGAAAGATGAGGCTTTTTGCTCACATAAAGATTTGTAGCCTCGGAAACCCTGTGCAGGGTCACTATGAGTGGGAACCGACTCCACAGTACTTAACAGCAACAACAACAATGTGATGTCTAATGAACTTTGGTAGCATAGTGGTTAGGAGTTGGGCTGCTAATCATATGGTCAGCAGTTCAAAACTACCAGTGATTCTGCAGGAGAAAAATGGGGCTTTCAGCTCCCATAAAGATTTACAGCCACAGAAACCCTACACAGGGTCACTATGAATCGGAACAGACTCCCAGCACATAACCATTACCAGCATTGTGACGACTGGAGTCCTGGTTTGATAATGTGGGTTAACACCCTGTTCTGCAAAGTCGGTTTGTACCACAAGGTTGGTGGTTCAAGCTCACCAGCCACACCTTGGAAATCCTATACAGAGTCGCTATGGGTCAGAACCGACGTGACAGTACTTAACAACATACGACCCGAAGGTTGGACATTCTTGCCCAAGAGGGTAGGAGTTATCAGTCCTGTTTCCCATTGGGGAACTGAAATAAGTTATCATGTTCTAATTAGAATTTGAAGTCAGATCTTTTTTATCTTATACTATGGCTTTCCCATTTTACAACATGGTTGTTGTTGCTGTGTCGTTATGTGCCTTGGAGTCAGTTACCACTCACAGCAATCCTGAATAGGGTTTCCAAGGAGCAGCTGGTGAGCTCGAACTGCTGGTCTTGCTGTTCAAAGAGGCCTTGCAGTCCAACGCATTTACCTGCGGCCTTGAACCAGCACTCCACACAGCATGGTTAAGCTTTATGAAATAATGGTATTATTTTCCATTTGCATTTTAAAAATACTTCTATGCTTATAAATACTGATTCACTTAAATAGGATAACTCAGCTTAAACTGTTGATAGTATGAGTGGTGGTTGTTATGTGCCTTGGAATCAGTTCCGACTTATAGAGACACAGAATATGGTTTCTGAGGCTGCAAATCATTATAGAAGCAGAAAGCCTCAGCTTTCTCCTGCAGAACAACTGGTAGTTTCAAACTGCTGACCTTGAGGTTAACAGCCCTTCTTGTAACCACTATGTTACCAAAGGTCCTTATGAGTTGTTGTTGTTGTTAAGTGCCGTTGAGTCGATTCCAACCCATAGCGACCCTGTATAGGGATTCCGAGGAGCAGCAGGTGAGCTTGAACCACCGACTTTGCAGTTCAAATGGTTTTGCAGTGTGGCTCATTAACCCACAGCACCACACCAGGACTCCTCCTTTTGAGTTGTTGTTGTTAAGTACCATGGAGTTGGTTCCGACTCATAGTGATCCTGCACAGGGTTTCCGAGGTTGCAAATCTTTACCAGAGCAGAAAGCCTCATCTTTCTCCTAGTAGTTTCGAACTGGCGACCTTGGAGTTAGCAGCTCGATTGGTAACCACTACACTACCAGAGCTCCTTTCCTTATGAGTGGTGATATGTAATTTGGGGGAAATACTCTGCCCTGGTCTAAAGGTGGCAAAGGTCATGCTCCTAGCTTTTCTACCCCCTCTGCAGGGAACCATCAACAGTTTTTCTATGATTCTTGGAAACAACTCTGTCAAAGAATGTAACCTGGGAGATACAAGAGCTGACTATTCTCTGCAACTCCTCAAGTTTCCAATTTTCAAATGAACTTAAACACCTGTGTTCTTAGAAAAGCCTACTGAGTCTCCTTATACTGAAATATCTTCTTTTTAACCACATTTAAAACAATCTAGCTGCAAATTGGAAATTTGAAATCTCTGCAATCAGATGAAACATTGTGCTTTCTTACCTGGAAAAAACAAAGCAAAAACCAATAAATAAATAAAGCTTTGATAAAGTGAACATTCTAAACAGTCACTTTAAGGAACTTATAGAAGATGAGGAAATTCCCATTCAAGGTCTTCTATCTTCCTTTTATATTCACTATGCTGTCTCTCTCTCTTTATACCCTGGTGTGGCACTGTGGGTTAATGTGCTGGACTGCAAAGACAGTTTGAACCATAAGGTCAGCCGCTCCTCGGAAACCCTGTATAGGAACGCTATGGGTTGGAACCAACTAGATGGAACTTAACAACTGTTAGCGTATTGGTTAAACGTTGGGCAGCTAACCTCATGGTCAAGCCTTTTCACTGGAGAAAGATGAGGCTTTTCTGAGGCTGTAAATCTTTACGGGAGCAGAAAGCCTCGTCTTTCTCCCGCGGAACAGCTGGTTGTTTCGAACTGCCGACAAAAAAAGTAATAGCAATGCTTACAAAAATATCTGGGGAGGCATGGGAAGCGTTTGGCAAGCAAACGTAGAAGCATGTGCTGTTTATGAAAAAAATACAGTAATACAAAGCAGTACCACCAGTTCAGTGAAGGTTAAGAAGAACTTCACATAGAATAAACTGAAGTCTTGGGGAAGACAATCAGTTATTTTCTTGTCACTGGTAAACTTTCTCTCTCATTTCTCTAAATGAAAATTCTGAATATTCACCAGTCTCTTCAAGTCTCATGTTCAATTTCCTGCCCACTCTGACATTTGATCTTAATTCCTTCCTCAGAGAAATTTAAGGCCAATAGACTTCCCCCAGGAGTCCTGGTGTGGCGCTGTGGGTTAATGCGCCAGACTGCAAAGCCATTTAAACTGCAAGCCCGGCGGTTCAAGCTCCCCAGCTGCTCCTCAGAAACCATATACAGGGTCGCTGTGGGTCAGAACTGACTCGACGGCACTTCATAACAACAACAAGGCTTCCCCCAGTTCTTCCAGCAAGACTCTTATGCTCCTGGCTCCCTTCTCCTGCTTCAGAAATAGATGACTGCATTTTTTTCTGTGGTCACTGTTTTTACGTATTCCTTCTCAGACTCCTTCTAGCAATTTGTAAGAGCTTGAGTTTCTCCAATCCCAAAATGTGTCTTTCATGTGTCACTCTTGACTATGAATTACCCCCTAAAGTTATCCCTCCTAAATGACATTACCATTCAAAAACTCTCCCTCTCTTATCCAAATTTATCATACAAATTCAAAATTACTGTATTATTAGATTTTTTGCATGTGTGTGTGTGTGTGTGTGTGTGTGTGTGTTTTAACACACTTCCTAGCACGGTGCTAATGGGAGAAAGATGAGGCTGTCTGCTCCCATAAAGATGTACAGTTTCATTTCTAATCTGCCACATAGGGCCAACATGAATTGTAACTGACTCTACACCAGAGGGTTTGAGTTTGGCTTTGGGGTTCAGCACAGTGCAGTCTAGCATGAATTCCTCCACTTTGCTGATGCTGCTTCCACTAAGCCTGCTTAATTTCACAATCCATGGAAAACATTTCTTTCCTTATTAGCTGGACATTTCTACTGCAGTGAAAGATGTGATAACTCTGTCTTTCTTGAGGATCTTTTATCCCTTGTCTTCTGTGACAGATAACTCAGTCTCCAAATGCCCTTTTGACCTATTTCCCTTCTGGACTTTGTTTATTCCAGTACATAAGTGTTTCTGATTCTTGAATATCTTACCTTCTTAGTCCACAGTTCACAAAACATTGATGGCATGAACATTTATGTTAATCCCATATTTCCTCCAGACTTTTAAACTTCTATATCCAACTCTTTGTTGTAAGTTTTTATGCTACTATCCAACCCTATATAAGGTTGCTATGGGTCAGAACTGACTCAATGGCACTTAACAACAACTACATCAAGACTCCATGAGTTTTGGTGTGGCACTACAGGATAAGCACTGGACTTCTAACCACAAGGTCAGTGGTTTAAACCCACCAGTTGCTCGTTGGAAACCCTGTACACTGTGTGTGGGTCATTATGAGTTGAAACTGACTCAATGGCACTTAACAACAACAACAAATCCAGACTCCATAGGATAGTGAAGATCACTGCTTGAGGGGAGAAAATGGACAAGTCCTGGCGTGGCACTGTAGGATAATACTGGACTGCAAGACTGGTTTGAACTACAAGGTGGGTGTTTTCTGCAGTCACCAGCCACTCCTCAGAAACCCTATACAGGGTCTCTATGAGTCAGAACTGACTCAATAACGCTTAACAACAACATATCAATATCCAGAGTACATTTCTATCCTCCAAGCCTGAACTTGAGTTAAAAAAAAAAAGTAACCAAATCAATTGTCATCAAGTCGATATCAACTCATGGCAATTTATGTATGACAGAGTAGAACTGTGCCCCACAATGTTTTCAGTGTCTAGAGCATCTTCTTCCTCTAAGGTAGAAGATATGAGGATCATGGGAACAGTCCTGTAAGTACTTTTCTCTGTAAGTAGATCTCTAGAACTTCCTTCTAAGGTGCCTGTTGGTGAGTTCAAATTTCCAACCTTTCAATTTGCATCTGAGCATGTTATCAGTTTTTACAACCCAGTCCAGGTGATCAATAGATGCTTGTTAAATGAATGAATGAATGGGGAAAAAAAAAAAAAAAAAAAAAGGTAAATAGCCAGCGAATTCACAGATACTCAGATGATCTCCTTTTCCTGGTCCATATCTGTCTATGACTGTGACTTTATTCAGTGACACTCAATAGTGAGTACTATGTGCGTGGTAACTAGTTTCCAAGATGAACATTGAATTAGCCAGATAGCCAGAAAGCATAGGAATGCATTTAGTGTATGCATACCTTTTCAAGTTTGCATTAGTCAGATTTTTTTTCCCCCACTCTCTTAATGAAGACTTTGGCTTCCAAAGATGCTATATTTCAGAGAATGTTCCTGAAGAGATCAGAACTACTCATAACAGACCATCTTAGCTGAGCAACAGTCGCTGGGAGGTCCACAGCCTGGTCTGCTATACAAGCTGTTTCCTCATTTAACATCTCCACTGAACAGTTGCTGTAAACCATTAGGCGGCTGCTCTGGATAAAAACGACGGATTTGCTGTATAATGTATTTTTTTAAAGAGATTATTTAAGGCACGATTTCTGTTTATGGTCCCAAGATAAATTATAATCACCTTTGTTTACCTCATATTCGTTTCTTAATTAACTGACAACCTATTAGCATACATTTTTTTTATCCCAGGAGTATTAATTATACATAATTTATATCATAAGCATTTATTTCATATCAGTGGGATGAATAAAACATTTACCTGCTTATAGCTACTTGAGGTTAACATTTTTATACAAAAAACTCACCTGAGACTTCCAATCAAATTATCAGATTTTTAATTTTCTGTTACATAATGATACTGTACTAGTCATTGTAGCATTTTATTCCACTCTAGGCTAAACAATCGTTTAGCAGAGTGCCATGCTGGCAACATTAATTAACCAATGATGCATGCCTTGCTGCACAATGAGATGCAAATAATAAAAATGTAAAATTTGCTAATATGAAAGCTGGGATCCTTACTGGAATTGAAATAGCAACCAGCTACAAAACAGTTACATAGCTCTCTAGGCCTTTAGTGTAGTAACTCATCTAAAATAAAAGAGGATCCTAAAGGTCAAAGGGCCTACCTTATATCATTTTAAAGGTGACAGAGGATAAAATCTGGTAGTCTCAACAGAAATACATGACAGAATTTAGAATATATTATAAACCTATTGACTCCATTCTAGAGGCATTATGCCCTTTTCTCTCAAAGCATGGTAAAAAGTCAATGTTTGAGTGAGGGGTAATAACATGCTAGCTCTGGTAGCGTAGTGGTTATGAATTGGGCTGCTAACCTCAAAGTCAGCAGTTCGAAACTACCAGCTGTTCCACGGGAGAAAGATGAGGTTTTCTGCTCCCATAAAGATTTGCAGCCTTGGAAACCTTGTCACTATGAGTCGGAACCAACTCCAATGTACTTAACAACAACAGCAACATCTTTAAATGCGATATACATGAACTAGACATTGGCAAAGAGATTCCATGTTCTTCTTCATGAAGTCCAGCTCTCAAGATTATTTTCTTAGCATACAGATTGAATGCATTTGGCAAAAGGATACAACAATGAACCTATCTTTTCTGATAATAACAGGCAATTCCTTTGCTTGCAAAAATTCAGTGACACTCATTACATTCTTTTTTTTTTTTTCTTTTACCCCCTTTTTGTTGTATATGGACTGCCCCATCATAGATACTAATATATGTTTACCCTCTTTTTCTTGTTGTTGTTAAGTGTTGTCAAGTCAATTCTAACCCATAGCGATCCTGCATGGGGTTTCCAAGGAGCAGTTGGTGAGCTTGAACTGCTGACCTTGCAGTTCAAACAGCTTTGAATGCTCTAGCCAGTGAATCATTTTCCCTCCCTATCCCCACCCCAGCAACCATCAAAGAATTTTTTTTTTGATTGTTTTTCAATGACTACTCTTTTATTTTTTAAAGTTTTTATTGTGAACTGAGTGATAGTCCACATGGGAGAACACTGGCATTATCCCATTCGTTTCGTTGCAATGATTACAGTCTCCACTGTGCATCATCATTCAACAGTATTTGCTTCCATTTCCTGTGTTTGTTAGTTTTTTATTTGGGAGGGGTACACAAAAGCACTCAGGAATATATAATAAATTAAACAACCAAAGGACACATTCTGCAATCCTGCTTCGTGGCCACCAGCACCCAGTCCCTCTCTTTCCATAATTTCAAGGTCCTCAGCTGCTCCCTCTCTCCATGTCTTCATCTCTGCCTCCATCTCTGATGTTGCTGCCTCTCTGGACAAGGTCCTGCATTCTGCCTCTGCTCTTCTCCCTTGATGTACCTAGAATTCTCTGCTTCTGGACTATAAGTGTAACTACTCCCCTGTTTTAGTTAGAAAACCCTACTTCACAATTGTGACAGTCTCAATTAGTCATGATAACGATTACTATTGAATCAGAAGAATCTTATCCCCATCTCCTTTCACCAGACCCATCTAGACTCTACCCTCCCCCACACATTCTTAAACTATACTCTCTCTTGAAAACTTGTAAGCCAGTCACTCCATGCCTCTATCACCCCCTCATTTTAGGTAGTCAGTGTCTAAGTTGCCTGTCCCTATCTAGCCTGTGTACAAAGGGTATAAGATTGATACTTGATATGAAGACTCCTTCCCTCTCAGTTAGTACCTTGAGCTGTATAATGTATTTTTTAAAAGAGACTATTTAAAGCACAATTTCTGTTTTTGGTCACAAGATAAATTATAATCACCTTTGTTTACCTTATATTCCTTTCTTAATTAACTGACAACCATATATTTTTTTCTACTACATCCATAACTATTTGTTGTTGTTAAGTGCCATCGAGTCGTTTCCAACACATAGCGACCCTGAACAGGGTTTCCGAGGCTGTAAAACTTTACGGGAGCAGAAAGCCTCATCTTTCTCCCACAGAGCAACTGGTAGTTTCGAATTGCTGATCTTGCGGTTCGCAGCCTGATTTGTAATCACTATGCTACCAGAGCTCCAAAACAGCTATAGGTTAAGTTCAACAAATTATAGCAATTTACACTCACTTCCTTCATCAATTTTTTTTTTTCTTATTCTTCCTCTAATTGAGTTCTAATTACCAAGCCATCGAGGCTAAGTCAAATGGGTACTATCTGCAAATTTGGAAATTGTTCACTTCACATCAGCTGGAGACTTCACTGTCAGCTCTAGACCTTGGTGGCTATGTCCTTGCCCATAGGCTCAGGCGTCCCCAGGTCTCAACATATTTAGGACCAGCCAGCCCTTTCTCTTCTCTCTTTTATCTCCAAGTCAACAGGAGTCAATGGAATGTGGTTGAACTCAGCCCATATCTTCATTGCTGCTTCCCCCACCTCTTCCACTCACCAGTAGACCAATGTGGTTGCCAGCAATCTTACATGATTGCTCATATGTTCCTTTAGAGTTTTAGTTTTGGAAGGGGGTTGATTACATTCTTAAATTTTTGTAACCATTTTTTGCTCTCCTTTACTGAGCAGTTCACCCCCTATTAAGATACACTCATTGCCCCCTAAATTTTCTATCTAATCTTTCCAGTTGTTGTTGTCAGTTTGATCCCATATACATGTATCTTAAAAGAGCACAATGCTGAAGGCAGACATTCTTTACTAAATTGTTATTTGGTTTAAAAAAGATATATTTTTTGTAAGATTTAAAGATTGTTGTTGTTAAGTGCCATCAAGTCAATTCCAACCCATAGCAACCCTGTATAGGGTTTCCAAGGAGCAACTAGTGAGCTTGAACTGACCTTGAAGTTCAAACGGCTGTTTGGGGGTTCACCCAGTTTCCATAGCTCTGGAAAGTATGGATTTCACAGGATATCTTCTTAATCTAAATGTATGGATGCCTTCTTAATCTATCATGTATCCTGATCACTTCCCACTCTTGGGATACTTAATTCACCAACTACAGTTGCCCAGCAACCAATAGCAATGCAATTTAGAATACAAGTGTTATATTTCACCTGAGAAACCCCTTGCTACTTACAGTAAAATGCAAAAGATTTTAATAGTCCTGTGAGTGAAGAAAGGACGAAACATAATTTCAAGAGACTGAACAAGATTTCTTTAGATTTGGAGCCTGCATGTTGCAGAGAAATAGAGAACAACTAGAAGTTATTAAGTACCTATTCTGTGATTGGCACTCTTTTTGCATGCTACTTCATTGATTTCTTACATTTGTAATGTGAAACTAGTACATTTATCCTCATTCTGAAAATGAACAAAAAGGTGAAGCAACCTGCTCAGAATTAAAGCTATAGCAAGAGATAGTGCTGGGGTTAGCATCAAGGTCTATATCATTTTTAACTCTAAGTTGTGTCCATGACACCATACAAGCAACAATGAAGACAATAAAGGCCTTTTTAGTAGAAATATTGATAAATCCTTTTCTCCATGGTATTTGTAACCCAATTTAGAAATATAAATGCTGCTTTTTTAATACATTCTGTCATCTTGTCTACAAAAGGATAACAGTTCATTTGTTGAGTGTTCTTGGATCACTAACCAGCAAACATGGACAGAAAACACTTGGTGGAAAGGTGTGAAAGAGTGAATGAAGATGTTTGTTGGCTCTCCTCAGATAACGTGGAAATAGTAATTAAGGCAAAAAAGAAAAATGGACAAAAATATGGTGTTTCCCAGAGTTTTCTCATAGACACAGTTGGCCAGATTTGTTGATTATTCATAGTGGTCTTCCCAGATTCGTATCTGGTGCCCAGTCCATGGAATTAGGCAGATAGCTTTATCAGAAGATGCATTTATTGTTTATACCTTCATGAGGACATATGAGGAAACTTCTAGAAGTTTGTAGAAAATTTCATTATCTTTTAATTCAATTTCCTACTAACTTTTAAAAGACACTTCATGTAATTAAGACCTAGTTTAAATACAGCATTTTCAATAGGAACATTCTCTCTAACCCAGCCACGAAATTTTTACAGACCTTTAAGACCTTTTCTATGGTTCCATGTTTTTAAACTCTATATTGTCATAGGCAACCCCATTCCTGGTCATGGTACCAAAAATCATTGATTATTTTATTATTCCCTATTTTTTTCTCAAGCCAGAGCCCCTCCTCCTCTGCATACCTGCCTGAAATGTGTACTTAACATCTCCCTTGTTGTTCTTAAGCACTGAGTCTGTCTAATTCATAGTGACTCTATATAGGGTTTCCAAGGTGAGGTTGTTAAGTTTGAACCACCAACCTTGCAATTCAAACTGACCTTGCTGTTCAGTTCTTATTCTACAGTGCCATACCAGGATGTCTTGCTGTTATTGTTAAGTGCTATCGAGTTGATTCTGACCCTGTATAGGGCATTTTAGGAGCAGCTGGTGAGTTTGAACTTTTGACCTTGTGATTCAAACTGACGTTGAGTTGGTTCCAACTCATAACGAATCTGTTAAGGGGTTCCAAGGAGTAGCTGGTGGGTTTGAACAGCCAACCTTGTGATTCAAACTGACATTGTGATCCAGCACATTATCCTGCAGTGCCACCAGGATGCCTTGTTGTTGGTGATAGGTGCCATCGAGTTGGTACCTACTCATAGTAACCCTATGCACAACAGAATTAAGCACTACCTTGTCCTGCGGCAGCCTCACAATCATTGCTAGGCCTGAGCCAATGGTTGTTCCCATTGTGCTAATCCATCACATTGGGGTCTTCATCTTTTTCTCTGACCTTCCACTTTACCAAACACAATAGCTTTCTCCAGGGACTGGTCCCTCTTGACAATATGTCATAAGTATGAGAGAGTAGTCTGGTCAGACTGACTTCCAATGAGCATTCTGGAAGTATTTACTCCAATACAGATCTGTTTGTTCTTTTGGCATCCATGGTACTTTTAATATTCTCCTACAACAACACAGCTCAAATGCATCAATTCTTCTACAGTCTTCCTTATTTACTGTCCAACTTTTGCATGCTTATGAGGTTGTTGAAAATACAATGGCTTAGGTCAGGAACATCTTAGTCCTCAAACTGACATCTTTGCTCTTTAACACTTTAAGGAGGTCTTGTGCAGCTGATTTGCCTAATGCAATACGTTACTTGATTTCTAGACTGGAGCTTCCCTGCATGTTGATGGTTGATCCCAGAAAATGAAGTTTTTTACAACTTCTATCTTTTCTCCATTTATTATGATGTTATTTATTGGTGCAGTGGTGAGGTGCAACTCATATAGAAGGCTGAGGTCATTGATCTTTATCAGTAAGTATTTTAAGTTCTCTTCGCTATCAGCAAGCATAGTAGAATGAGCTGCATAGCACAGGTTATTAATGAGTCTTCCTCCTATTCTGATGCCACACTTTTTTTCATGTAATCCAGGTTCTAGGATTATTTGATCAGTTTACAGATTGAATAAGTATGATGGAAGAATACAAGCCTGGCACTCACCTTTCCTAATTTTAAACCATTTAGTGTTCCCTTCATATAGTGCCAGAAGATGAGTTGCTAAGGTCAGAAGGCACTCATATGCATTTGGGGAAGAGCTGCTTCCTCAAAGTAGAGTTGACATCAAAGTGAACACTGAGTGGCTACCGATTTGCTACCCATGCTAGAGAGTAAGATCCCCTAAGAACT
>NW_006408576.1:15029958-15077906 GCF_000296735.1 Chrysochloris asiatica
TTGAATGTGAAGCTGATGATGTGCCCTGTTAACTTTCACTCAATGCAAAATAAAAACATTTAATTAAAAAAAAAAGAAAAAAAGTAGAGTTGACATTGATGACAAGTATGGAATAAAGCATCCCAGATCTTCATTTGCTGATAGGAAACAGCTCAAAATGAAGAGAAATAGTTGTAAACATCCATTAACAATTGGATCATGGAATGTACCAAGTATGAATCTAGGAAAACTGGAAATTGCCAAAAATGAAATGGAATGCATAAACATTGATATTCTAGGCATTAGTGGGTGGAAACGGACCATCACGGGCAATTTTGAATATGACAATCCCAAGGTTTACTATGCTGGGAATGACAAATTGAGGGAAAATGGCATCGCATTCATCATCAAAAAGAACATTATCAAGATCTGTCTTGAAGTACAATGCTGTATGTGATAGGATAATATCCATATACCTACAAGGAAGACCAGTTAAAACAAATCTTAAGCACCAAAAAGCCAGTGAATATGAAATTGAAGAATTCTACCAATTTATTCAGTCTGAAATTGATCAATATGCATTCAAGATGTATTGATAATTACTGGGGACAGGAAAGCAAAGGTTGGAAACAAAGAGGAAGGATCAGCATTTGGAAAATATGGCCTTGGTGATAGCAATGATGCTAGAGATCACATGATAGAACTTTGCAAGGCCAATGAATTTTTCATTGCAAATACCCTTTTAAACAACATAAAAAATGACTATACACATGGACCTCACCAGATGGAATCCACAGAAATAAAATTGACTACATGAGTAGGCTGTGGAATAGACCATCAATTACTCATATGCAAATTCAGGCTGAAGCTGAAGAAAAATAAAGTACACAAGAGCCAAAATATGACCTTGAACTTACCCCACCTAAATTTAGAGATTATCTGAAGAACAGATTGATTAATTGTACACTAAAGACCAAAGACCAGAAGAGTTGCAAGGTGACATAAAGAACATCATACAGGAAGAAAGCAATAGGCCACTAAGAAAAAAAGATAGAAGGAAAAGACCAAATTAGGTATCAGAACAGACTTGGAAAGTCATCTCCAGGATAAAGATGCTAAGGGAAATGGAAGGAATGCGAAGGTAAAAGTGCTGAATAGAAAATTTCAAAAGGCAGCTCAAGAAGACAAAATGAAATATTGTAACAAAATGTGCAAAGATCTGGAGTTGGAAAGTCAAAGGGATTAACATGCTTAGCATTTCTCAAGCTGAGGGAACTGAATAAAAATTTCATGCCTCAATTTGCAATATTGAAGGATTCTATGAATAAAATATTGAACGAGGTAGAAAGCATCTTAAAAAGACAGAAGGAATGCAAACAGTTACTACACTAAAAAAAAAAAAAAAAAAAAAAAAAAGGTCGATGTTTAACTATTTCAAAAGATACCATATGGTCAAGAGCCAATTTTATTGAGGGAACAAGTCCAAGGTTGATTGAAGTCACTGGCAAATAACAAGGCTCTTGGAATTGGTGGAATACATATTGAAATCATTCAACAAACTGACAAAGCGCTGGAGTTATTCACTCATCTATGCCAAGACATTTGGAAGACAACTATCTGGCCAACTGATTGGTAGAGATACATATCTGTGCCAATTCCAAAGAGAGGTGACCCAGTGGAATGTGGAAATTATCAGACAATATCATTAATATCCCATGCAAGCAAAATTTTGCTAAAGGTAGTTTAAAAATGGCTGCAACTATATATTGAAAGAGAAATGATATGGATGGACTCAAGATCTATTTAACAGACAAAAGATAGGCAATAGATTAAACATGTAGAAAGTTAGAAGGTTTTGGTTTAAACAAATGGATTTGTTTTTGTTGTTGTTAAGCATTGTCAATTCTGTTTTGATGCATAGAAATTCTGTATAAGGTTTCCAAGGAGCAGCTGGTGGGATGTAATACTTCTGGAAAGATTCACAAAACAATTCTTAAAAGTAGTTTCATCACAACTTTATTATCATGTACTTATATGTAAGTGAAAATGTATTGCTACCAGGATTTCAGTTCATGTATACACAGGCTTATTTCAAACAAAATGTATTTAAACATGTCTCTGCAATCAGTGGATGTCTACAAACAAATTTTCTCAGTAATGTATGGGTCTTAGTCTCTTTAAGGTACCTTCCAATAAAAGGTCCGATTAAAAGTAGTTCCAGAAGGATACTTTCAATCTCAGATATAAGTAATTTCATGATGCTTGGAGTGTCACTGTTACTTAAACAGTGTCGGCTGAAGATTTGTTTTGGAAGGTAATTACAGGGGTGCACTGGGATTCAGAACCCTAGGCTGGCCTCAGTGGTGATGCTGAGCACAGTCATAAAGGCTGCAAATGAATAGAAAGGGGCACCTCACTTGTCCCCTTAAGTAGATTGCCAGGACAACAGACAGCAATAGTCTTTGGATTTCATAAAGTGGATTTTGATGCTTTTTTTTTTTTTTTTTCTAGTTCAGAGACCTATATCTGTATTGAACCTCCAAAGTGGTAAATTTAAGGAAAAGTGAAACTGGCTTTCTCATTCCTCTTAATGAATCTCAGTTCAGTTATTATACTCAAGACCCTCATTTGGAGAGGAAGAAATTAGTAACAAAGAAAGAATGAGAAGTGTTATCTCCTTAAGGAAAACTAAGAAGAAGTAAACTAAGAAGTGTGACAAGCTACATCTTCCATTGCTGCAGTGGGTTTCAGACACACAACTGATACTAATGCCAGCCCATTCTCTTAGTCCATTCTAAATTGCTCTCACCTTCCGTTCACACCTCTGCCCATGCCTGATGATGTGACCTTCCTTCACGAAGTATCTGGACCCTTAGTAATCATACTGTCTTAGTTATCCTGTGCTGATGTAATAGAAACAACAGAAGTGGCTGACTTTAACAGAAATGTATTTGCTCACAGTTTAAGAGTTTAGAAGTCTGATTGCACAGCACAAGATCTAGATATCTAGACAAAAACTTTCTTTCTTTTGGCTCACAATTTAGTAGGAAGGTCCTGTCTTCTTCAACTATCTGTAGGCTAAGTGTTCCTTAGAAATTTCCGTGTGGATCTTGGAGATTCCCAGCACAAGAACCTGTACCCAAAGGATACATTTCTCTCCCAGCTCTTTTTTCATAGTGGTAGCAGATCCCTCTCCACTTGATTCTGTCTCCCACACTCCAGGGAAACTCCCCTACATTGAATTCGAGCTGTGTTGCATCTCATCCTTGTTATTGTTGTTATGTCCCTTCTGACTCATAGCAACGCTGTGTAGAGTTTTAGAGGATGCAAATCTTCAAAAGAGCAGAAAACCTCATCTTTCTCCTGCAGACCAGTTGTTGGGTTTGAACCTCCAACCTTATGCTTTTCAGACCAGTGCTAATCCTAGTCACTATGTTCTATCTCACCCTTAATCTTTTTACAGTGTGTATGCATGAGCTATGAAATATGATTTGTGTAATTCTGATGATTTTTCATATTGCTTGCACACGCCTATATTTGCATATGAAATGGACATTGTCTATTATAACATGAATGGTAGGATTCATGCTAATTATTTTAAATTTAAATTTATCTTCACATAGAATATAAGTAGTAAATAAAAAGCACAAGTTAACAAAAAGAAACCAGAAGAAAAGAAGAAGTTTTTTATTTTAACATCTTTACTGGAACATTTCTCTTGTTTTTTGAACAACAGGTCCTGAATTTACATTTCACACCAGGTCCTGAAAATTAGGTAGCATTCTCTGGTCATCAGACCTAAGGCCACTGGACAGATAAGGACAATACTGATACTTGTAGTTATACCAAAAGAGTCAGTATATTTTTGGTGATTCAAACCTATTAGCCACTCCTTGGAAATCCTATTCAGGGTTGTTATGAGTTGTAACTGACTAGAGGGCACATACCAACAAGATCCTTAAGCTGTGACCCACCGCACTGAGTTGGAAACCTCAGGATAATAGAAAATTCCTTTAATGATTAAACTGGTTTTATTATTTTTTGTTTTGTTTTGTTTTCTCACAACTAGGCAGAAATGCAAAGGCCAAATTATAAAAATGTATAAAATAATAACTCTTAAACTCCTAAACTTAGAAACACTGACAATCATAACTGTTACTTCTTCTCAAGCCCTTTGAGGAGATACAAACAAATAAGTCTGAGAGCTTTCTTGCAGAGTTTATAGTGAACATTTTTTAAAAGCACAAACACAGGAGCTATTAAGTATTAATAGAAGGATTAAATTGTAACACAGCCTTACAATAGATGACAAAATAAAGACTATCATTTATTTCCTAAATGAAGTTAATAGAACCTACTTCATGGAATAATTATTTAATTTTAGTTTTCTTATTTATAAAATATTTAGCTCAGACACATTATTCGTATTAAATGGATTCCATATTTAAGCCACTATTACAAGGTCAGCAGTTTGAAACTACCAGCTTTTCCTCAGGAGAAAGATGAGGCTTTCTGCTCCTGCAAAAAGGTACAGCCTCGGAAACCCTGTACAGGGTCTCTAGGAGTCAGAACAGATTTCATGGCACATAATAATAACAACAACAACAGTGTCAGGTTTTAGGAGGTACTCAATACATTTAAGTGTCATTGTCCACCTCTCTTTCTTTAAGGATCCCTGGTGGTACTGTATTATAAGCATTGGACTGCAAACTACAAGATGAACAGTTCTAATCCACTAGCCATTCTGCAGGAGAAAGATGAGACTATCTTCTCCCATAAAGATTTACAGCCTCAGAAACCCATGAGTTGGAATTGACTGTATACTAGTGGGTTTTGGATTATCCCCTTTCCCAATAACAAGTGTTGCTCAGGTATCGCTTATTCTCAGTTAGGCATTGATACAACAGGTTCCGAGAAAAAGGAATTGAATTTGGACATTGCGAGTCTGTTAAGTTTTCTCAGATAAAGTAGTTCTTAATGTAAGCAAAGAAGAAATTAGAAATCCAGACAGGGAAAAAAAGTAGAGCATTACTGGCAGAGAAAGTGCTTTGAACTCTTTAGATAAATTTAGTATTTCTAGCTGTCGAACAAAAAATCAACTCACTGAATCATATAGATCCTACAGGAAAGATTAGAAAAACCTTATGGGGTTTCCAGTGTTGTAATGCCACATCTTTCTCCCACAGAGTACTAGTGAGTTTGAACCACTGTAGCCTCGTGGCTTTTTCTTCCCAGCTCGCAGCCACTACCATTGAGTTGATTCCACCTTGTAGTGACCCTATATGAGGTTTCTGGGGCTATAATTCTTTACCTGAGCAGAAAGCCTCATCTTCCTTCTTTGTAGAAATTGGCAGATTTGAATCATTTGTCATGTGATTAACAATACTGCTAAGTCTTTGGGTTCAGAAAGTTGCTCTATGTCCCTGATAAATCAATTCTCTTTTATTTACGTTTTTCTCAAAATACCAGATCTTCTACCAAGCCACAGAATATCCTAATATCCAGTAATTATAAGGGGGGCGGGGAATGCAATGTGAAGCAATGATGTGGCGCTGTAGCATCAGCACTGGACTGTGAATAACAAGATCGGCAGTTCAAACCCACCAGCTGCTCCTCACAAAAACTACAAAGGGTTGCTATGTGTCATAATTGACTCAACAATACTTAACATCATCAACAACAAATATATGAGGGAAAGTCAAAAGCATTGGTACAAGATCATAGAATCAATTACTAATATCAAAAAGTGAAGCTATATAGACACTGATGAAGACAGTGTTTCTCTCTAATCCTTCTCTGTGGCATGGTGGCTAATGCGTCAGACTGCAAAGTTGTTTGAACTGCAAGGTCGGTGGTTCAAACTCACCAGCTTCTCCTTGGAAATCCTATACAGGGTTACTATGGGTCGGAATTGACTCGACAGCACTTAACAACAACAACAACCTTCTCTGGAGTCTTACTGTGTTGTTGAAGAATAAGCATTGGACAGCAAGTTTTGTTTGAAAAACAATATCAGTGGTTCAAACTCAATAACCGCTCCTTGGAAAACAGATACAGGGTCTCTATGAGTTGGAATACCATCAAAATATTGTTAGATGTAGTGCCAGAAGATAAGCCCCTCAGATTGGAAGTCACTCAAAATATGACTTGAGAAAAGCTGCCTCACACGTACGGAGTGAAACTCTTGGAACCTTCATTTGCTGATGGTGTACAACTCAAAATTAGAAGAAACAGCTTTAAACATCCATTAATCATTGAAACATGGATTGTGCAAAGTATGAATCTAGGAAAATGGGAAGTTGTGAGGCACGGCAAGATAATACACTGAACTATAAGGTTGGCTTGAACCTCAAGGTCGGTTGTTCAAAATCACCTGCCGCTCCTCAGAAATACGATACAGGGTCACTATGAGTTTGAACCAACTCTATAGCACTTAACAACAACAAGGCATTAGTGAGCTCAAATGAACTGGTATTGGCCATTTTGAATCTGAAAATCACATGGTTTACTATGCCAGTTTAGGTGCTCAGTGGCCATTGTCCCCTCATTCTGCTTTCCTCCTGTGTCTGTTGCCAAGCCGGGCACCGTGGTAGTTGGAGTTCTGGTGTGGTGCTGTGGGTTAATGTGCTGGCCTGCAAGGTCGGTTTGAAATGCAAGATGGACAGTTCAACCTTACCAGCAGCTCCTCAGAAACCCTATACAGGATCACTATGGGTCAGAATTGACTAGATGGCACTTAACAACTATAAGGGGAACGACAAACTGAAGAGGAATGGTGTTGCATTCACCATCCAAGAACTATCTTAAAGTATAATGCTGTCTGTGATAGGATAATATCCATATGCCTACAAGGCAGACCAATTAATACCACCATTATTCAAATTTATGCACCAACCACTAAAGCCAATGATAATGAGATTGAAGAATTGTACTAACTTCTTCTGTCTGAAATTGATCAAGCATACTATCAAGTTACACTGATAATTCTTGGTAGTTGGGGGAATGCCAAGGTTTGAAACAAAGAAGAAATATCAGTAATTGGAAAATATGGCCTTGGTGATAGAAATGATGCTAGAGACCAAATGATGGAATTTTGCAAGACAATGACTTCTTCCTTGCAAATATATCTTTTAATCAACATAAAATACGATTATAGCATGGACTTAATCTCATGAAATGTACAGAAATCAAATTGAGTGCATCTGTGGAAAGACATGATGGGAAAGCTCTACATCATCCACCAGGGTCAGAGTGTGGAACAGATCATCAATGGCTCATACACAAGTACAGGCTGAAGCTGAAGCTGAAGACATTAAAACGAGTCTACAAGAGCCATAATGTGACCTTGAACATATTCCTGAATTTGGAGATCATCTCAAGAATTAATTTTATTCAATAGACTCTAATGATCGAAAACTAGGAGAACTGTGCAATGATATGAAGAACATCATACAGTTAAAAAAAAAAAAAAAAAGGAAGAAAGAAAAGAGCAAAATGGACATCAGAAGACACTCTGAAACTTGCTCCCCAGTGTAGCTATACTAAAGCAAATGGTAGAACCCAGGAGATAAAAGCTGAGCAAAAAATCTCAAAGGGCAACTCGAAAAGACAAGGTCAAATATTATAATGAAATGTGCAAAGACCTGGAGTTAGAAACCAAAAAGTAGAGAATGTTTAGCATTTCTCAAGCTAAAAGAACTGAGGACAAAGTTCAATGTTCAACTTGACTTACTGAATGATTCTTTTGACAAAATACTGAATGATGCAGAAAGCATCAAAAGAAGATGGAAAGAGCACACAGTCATTGCACCAAAATGAAACGTTCCATGTTCAACCATTTCAAGAGGTAGCATATGATCAAAGGCCAATGGTACTGAAGGAAAAAGTCCATGAGGCACTGAAGGCATTGACAAATAACACGATTTCAGAGATGTAATTGCAATCGAAATGTTTCCACAAAGTAATGCAGAGGCACTACTCATCTATGCTAAGACATTTGGAAGACACCTACCTGGTCAACAGATTGGAAGAGATCCATATTTGTGCCTTTTCCAAAGAGAGGTGGCCCAATGGAATGTGGAAATCTTTGAGCAACATCATTAATATCACATGTGAGTAAAAGTTTTCTAAAGATATTTCAAAAACAGCTGCAACAGTAACTTGACAGGAACAACCAGAGGAGTCCTGTTGTGGTGTTGTGGGTTAAGGCACTAAACTGCAAAGTTGGTTTGAACCGCAAGGTGGAAGGTTCAAACTCACCAGCTGCTTCTCAGAAACCATCTACAGCCTTGCTATGGGTTGGAACTGACTCAACAGCACTTTACAGCAACAACAACCAGAGGCTCAAGCCAGATTAAGATAAGGGCATGGAACGAGGAATGTCATTACTGACGTCAGCTATATTTTGGCTGAAAGCAGAGAATGCCAGAAAGATGTTTACCTGTGCTTTATTAGCTATGCTAAGGCTTTTAATTATGTGCATCATGGCAAGCTATTGACAATATTGTGGAGAATGAATATTCTGGAACATTTAATTGTGCACATTAGAAACCTTCACATAGATCAAGAGGTAATTGTTAGAATAGAACAAGTGACACTAAATGAGTTAAAATCCAAAAAGGTGTGCACCAGAGTTGTATTTTTTTCACCATACATATTCAATATGTATGCTGAACAAATAACATGAGAATCTGGATTATATGAAGAAGTACATGGCATCAGGATTAGAAGAAGCCACATTAATAACCTGAAATATACAGATGATGCAACCTTGCTTGCTAAAAGTGAAGAGGACTTAAAATAGTTACTGATGAAGATCAAAGACCACAGACTTCAGTATTGGTTGCACCTCAATATAAAGAAAACAAAAATCCTCACCACTGGAGTAATAAATTACATCATGATATATGGAGAAAACATTGAAATTGTCAACAATACAATTTTACATGAATAAACAATCAACACTTGTGGAAGCAGCAGTCAAGAAATCAAACAATGTATTGCATTATGCAAATCTGCTGCACAAGACCTTTAAAGTGTTGAAAAGCAAATATGTCAGTCTAAGAACTAAAGTGTGCCTGACCAAAGCCATTGATATTTTCAATAGCCTCATATGCATGTGGAAGTTGGACAATGACTAGGGAAAACCATAGAAGAATTGATCCATTGAACTATGGTGTTGGAAAAGAGTTTTAAAGGTACCATGAACTTTCAAGAGTCCTGGTGTGTTGCTGCAGGAAAAGTACTATACAGCAAGGTTGTCTGTAGGATAAGCACTAGACAGCAAGGTTGTTTGAATTGCAGAGTCAGCAGCGTAAACTCACCAGCCGCTCTTTGGAAACCCTATATAGGGTTGCTATGAGTCAGAACCTACTCAAAGGCACCTAACAACCATAACAACAACGTGGACTGTCATAAGAACAAACAATTTTTTTTGGAAAAAGTACAACCAGAATGTTCCTTAGAAGCCAAGATTACCAGACTTTGTCTCTCATACTTCAAATATATCATGAGGAGGGATTAGTCCCTGGAGAAGACATCATGTTTGGTAAAGTGAAGGGAGAGCAAAACAGAGGGAGCCCCCCAATGAGATAGATTGTGACAGTGGAAGCAGCAATGGGCACAAGCAGGGCAGCAATTGTGATTATGGGGTAGGACTGGGCAGTTTTTCATTCTGTTGTGTACAGTGTTTGTTGCTATGCTTCAGAAATGACTTGATGACATTTAACAACAACAGTAATTAGTTAAAACTGACTCCATGGCTCTTAACAACACAATCCTTCCCTGAAGATTCCTTTACTCTTCAATTTATACCATATGAAGACACAGTTTTGGTAGCTTGGGGAGACTTGAATTGTGTTCCTGTTTAATGTTTGAGATTGGAAAGCAAAAAGAAGTCTGCAGGGGGAGGATCAGGGCTAAAGGATGGATGATGTATACCAGTGAAATTTTCTTAGGACATCTCTTGCTAACCTAAAAAAAAAAAGGTAAAATACATTTACAGGACTGAAAAAAATGAGTACAAATTTTCTCTTTTTCTCACCAATGCAGATTTCAATTTTCTCAAAATACCTTCATAATAAAGGTACTCTGGTAGTATAGTGGTTATGAATTGGGCTGCGAACCTTAAGGTCAGCAGTTCGAAACTATCAGCTGTTCCACCGGAGAAAGATGAGGCTTTCTGCTCCTGTAAAGATTTACAGCCTCAGAAACCCTGTAGAGGGTCGCTATGAGTCAGAACCGACTCCACGGCACATAACTACTACCATCTTCATAATAAGCCTCCATGAACATCCTGCGTTCTCTGATAAAAATCTATAAATATTGTTATTTAAGTGTGATTCAGTCATCTCTGACTCATAGTGACCATATGCACAAGAGAACACAACATTATCCAGTACTGTGTCATCTTCACAATATTTGTTATGTTTGAACCCATTGTTGCTGACATCTTGTCAATCCATCTTGCTGGGTGTATTCCTCTTTTTTAAAGATCCTTCAGTTTTCCAAGCATGATATCCTTCTCCTAGGATTAGTTCCACCTAATAACATGTCCAAAGTATAAGAGACAGTCTTTCCATCCACACTTCTAAGGAACACTCTGGCTGTAATTCTGCCAAGATAGATTATATTAGTTTGTTCTTCTAGCAGTCCAGTGTACTTCCAATATTCATCTTTATCACCATAACTAAAATGCACTGGTTCTTCCATAGGCTGCTTTATTCATTGTCCAACTTTCACATGCGTATTAGGCTACTGAAAATATCATGACTTGGGGCAGCAAACCTTAGTCCTCAAACTGATATCTTTATTTTTTAACACTTTAAGGGGTCTTTTGTAGCAGATTTGCCTAATGAAATCTGTCTTTCGATTTCTTGATGGCTGTTTCCAAAAGTGTTGATTGTTGATCTGATAGAAGTAAAATTAAATCTTTGAAAAATTTGATCTTTTCTCCATTTATCATGATGTTGTTTCTTGTTCCAGTTGTGAGGACTTTTGCTTTCATTTCATTGAGGTGCAATCCATACTGAAGGCTGTGTGGTGTTTGATTGTCATTAGTAAATATTTTAAGTGTTCTTTATTTCCAGCAAGCAGGGTTGCATCATCTGCATAATGCACGTTGTTAATGAATCTTCTTATAATCCTTGATGTCACATTCTTTTTCATATAATCCAGCTTCTTTGATTGTTTGCACCGCATACATGTTGTATAAGTATGGTAAAAGCATACAATGCTAGAACACACTTTTCCTGATTTTAAACCATTAAATCTTTATTAATTTTTTACTAACAACTGCCTCATGGACTATGTACAGATTCTTTATGAGCACAATTAAAATTAAATGTTCTGAATTCCCATTCTTTGTAATGCTATCTATAGTTTGTCATGATCCATACAATCAAATGCCTTTGCATAGTCAACGATTTACAAGTAAATATGTTTCTGGTATTCTCTGCTTTCAACCAAAATCTATCTGATGTCAGCAGTGATATCCTTACAATCCACATCCTCTTCTGAATACTGATTGGATTTCTGGCAGTTCCTTCTTGATGGACTGTGGCAATTGTTTATTAATTATCTTCAGCAAATTTTACTTGCATGTGATACTAATGATCTTGCTGGATGATTCCTGCATTCTATCAGGTCACAAATATGGATCTCTTCCATTCAGTTGGCCAGGTAGTTGTCTTGCAATCCAAATTTCTTGGCATAGAGGGTGAGTGAGTGAGCAAAGATGTCAGTTTGAGCAATAAGGTGTGACTGACCCAAACCATGGTATTTTCAATAACCTCATGTGTATGTGAAAGTTGGACAGTGAATAAGGAAGCCCATAGAAGAATTTATGGTGTTGGAGGAGAATATTAAAAATCCCATGGACTTCTAAAAGAACAAATCAATCAGTGTTTGAAGAGGTATAGCCAGAATGCTCCCTAGAAGCCAGGATGGCCAGATTACTTCTCTTATACTTCAGACATATTATCCCTGGAGAAGGATATTATGTTTGGTAAAATGAAGGGTCAGAGAAAAAGAGGAAGACCTCTAATGAGATGGACTGGTACAGTGGCAGCAGCGATGGACTCAAAGGTAGCAATGACTTTGAGGGTAGTGCAGGACAGGGCAATGTTCCATTCTGTGTTTCATAGCGTTTCTGAGAGTCAATATTGACTTGATGGCACCTAACAACAACAGCAAAAAAATACAGACTTAATAATTATGGTTGAAGGATACAACCCTGACAAATACCTTCCTGATTTAAAATCATTCAGCAATGCTTGTAATGCTCCAATAACTGCCTCTGAGTCTATGTACAGGTTCTTCATGAGCACAATGAAGAGTTCTGGAATATTCATTCTTTGCAATGTTATCCATAGTTTGACAGGATCCATGCAGTGGAAAACATTTGTATATTCAATAAAGCATAAGGAACACCATTCTTTTATTCTTGCTTTCAGTCAAGAGCCATCTGATGCCAGAAATGATATCCCTAGCTTCATGTCCACTTTTGACACTGGCTCAAATGTCTGGCATTGTCATGTCAACATAGTGTCACAATTGTTTTTGAATTATTTTCAGCAAAATTTGTCTTGCGTGTGATATCAATGATATTGTTCAATGATTTCTGTATTCTGTTGAGTCGCCTCTCTTTGGAATGGCACACACATGGATCTTCTCCAATTGGTTGTACAGATAACTCTGTCTTACAAATCTATTTGTATTGATTAGTGAGCACATCCAATGCTGCATCAATTTGTTCAGATATTTCAACTTGTATTCCTTCATTTCCTTGAGCCTTATAGCTCACCATTGCTTTCACTTCAGCTTGGACT
Source organism: Chrysochloris asiatica (assembly GCF_000296735.1). Taxonomy (NCBI): domain Eukaryota; kingdom Metazoa; phylum Chordata; class Mammalia; order Afrosoricida; family Chrysochloridae; genus Chrysochloris; species Chrysochloris asiatica. Next base: position 15,042,765 of record NW_006408576.1, read on the forward strand.
TCTTCCTCCAGTACTATTGGTTCTTGATGAAACTCCATTGAAACCTGTCCACCATGGATAACCCTGCTGGTATTTAAAATACTGATAGTATAGCTCCCAATATCATAGCACCATGCAAACCACCACAGTAGAACAAACCAAAAAGAGGAGTCAGGGGTTTTCACCATAGAATCTTTCAATATTCCCAGTCAAAACTTTATTTCTTCAGTTCTTTCAGCTTGAAGAATACTCAGCAAGTTCTTCCCTTTTGATTTTCTAATTCCAGGTTTTGCACATTTCATTGTAATACTTGTTTTCTCAAGCTGCCCTTGAAACTTTCTGTTCAAGTCTTTTACTTCCTCATCTCTTACATTTTTTTTTTTTTTCGTGTCTTTGTGCTCAAGAGTAAGTTTCAGAGTCTCTTCTGATATTCATTTTAGCCATTTCTTTCATTCTCATCTTTTTAATGACCTTTTGCATTCTTCCTGTATGATTTTCTTGATGTCATCTCAAGGTCTTCTGATCTTCGGTCATTAGTGTTTAAAGCATCAAATGTCTTCTTGAAATGATCTCTAAATTTGGGTTGGATATATTCAAAGTTACATTTAGGCTCTTGTGAACTTGTTTTATTTTTCTTTAGCTTTATCATTAACTTGCATATGAATAATTGCTGGTCTGTTCCACAGTAGTCAGTCTGATAATATTGAGTTTATCTACCATCTCTTCTCACAGATGTAGACTATTTGATTCCTGTGTGTTCCATCTGGTGAGTTCCATGTGTATAATTGTCTTTTATTAAAAAAAAAAAAAAAAAAGATATTTGCTACAATTTAAATAGTTGGTCTTTCAAAATTCTATGATGTGATCACCAGCATCATTTCTATCACCAACGCCATATTTTCCTACTGCTGATCCTTCTTCTTTGTGTCCAACTTTCACATTCCAATCACCAGTAATTATCAATGCATCTTGATTGCATATTTGATCAGCTTTAGACTGAAGAAGTTGGTAGAATTCTTCAATTTCATGATCTATGGCTTTGGTGTTTAGTGTATAAGTTAGAATAATAGTAGTATTAACTGGTCTTCCTTGTTTGTTGTTGTTATGTGTCACGGAGTCGGTACTGACTCATAGCGACCCTGTACAGGGTTTACTAGGCTGTAAATCTTTACAGGAGCAGAAAGCCTCGTCTTTCTCCCATGGAACAGCTGGTAGCTTTGAACTGCTGGCCGTGAGATTAGCAGCCCAATTCATAACCACTATACTACCAAAGCTCCTTGGTCTTCCTTGTAGGCATATGAATGTTATCCCATGAAAGACATGTACTTCAAGTTAGATTCTGAAATGCCTGTTGACATTGAATGCAATGCCATTCCTCTTCAATTTGGTGTTCCTGGCATAGTAAATTTATATGATTGTCAGATTCAAAATGGCCGATACCAGTCCATTTCAGCTCACTAATAGCTAGAATGGAGTCATGGTAGGTCGCTGTGGGCTTATGTGCTGAACTGCAAAGTTGGTTTGAACCACAAGGTCAGTGGTTCAAGCTCACTTGCTGCTCCTTGTGAACCCTATACAGGGTCACTATGGGTTAGAACCAACTTTATGGCACTTAACAACAATAACAACAATGGCTAGGATATCAATCTTTATGAATTCCAATTAATTTTTGACAACTTCTAATTTCTTCTAGATTCATCCTTCATACATTCTATGTTCTGATTATTAATGAATGTTTGCTACTGTTTCGTCTCATTTTGAGTTATCAAGATTACCCTTTTGTGATTGTAAAAGGACACCATAACCTTATGAGCTGACCTCTGTGTCTTGATTGAATTGAACTAGCCCATTATATCCCATTGGAAGCAAGTTTTGATTGGACCACTACCCTAAAGAAATAAATACAAGTATATGACTGAGAAACTTGTTTGCACTAATTCACTATTGTAGGCATGGTTAAACATGTTTTGTTTTGTAGTAAGTCTATGCATAAATGAACTGGAAACTTAGTAACTATATGTTTTTGACTTAACCTCATTTGCATGCTATCTTTTAAATCCATTTTTCTATGCACTTTTTGACTCCTCCTCATACATACATATATTCCTAACTATTATGACCTGAAATCATTTTTGACAAAAGTATGCATACACATGCACAAAAAGATTGTCTAAATATTCAGAGTAATTCTCTAATTTGGAAGAAATAAGCATAATTTTTATTTATGTTCAAAATATTTTATAATGAGCATAAGAACTTTATAATTTATCATATCAGGTACTGAAAAAATTAAATATTTGAAGACTACGTTTATCATAGAGTCCTTGTGTTGCAACATAGGATAAGCACTGGACTTCAAGGATGGCAGTTCAAACCCACCAACCGCTCCTTGGAAACCCTACACAAGGTCGCTATGAGTAGCAACTGATGGCACTTAATAACAACAATACTAATATTTACCATGACTCTACTTTCTGCCACACTTAGAAGGTCTTTCATGATATTGGTACTCAGTAAAGATAGATAAATAAATCAAACTCATTCTTTAGTCACTTTGTTCCAGCAGATAATACTGCATTTAACTAACTAAATAAATAAAAGAACGAAAGAAAAAGAAAAGACACCAAGACGAGTTATCCAGGCAAGCTGGTGAGTAGTGTACAGAGGAGATGGTTGTGGTAGAACTGTAATTGCTAGTAATGGCTAATAAGCATGGTATCCCTCTGTTTCATTAGCAATATGCTAACCTAATTATTGACAAAAATAATTCAAAGAAAAAATGTGGTTTGCTATTTTTAAAGTTGAGCTTCCATTTCTCTCCTTTGAATCTCTTCTGGTGTTTTCCTTTGTCAACTGTTGAGTTCTTATCATTCAGGGTTATAATCTATGTCCTAGTCAATTGACTTCAGCAATGTTGCACTTTCAACTCGCTTTCCTTTGGCTCCAGCAGGGTGTGAGAAACATTTATTCCTACATTGCTTGCTCTAGCCTACCCTCGGCTTTCTTGACAGAATCTGTCAGTAGCACATTTAACCTCTGCTTGGGGATAATTAATCTTGTCTTGTCTCATTAGTCAGTGCTCCTTAGAGAAATGTAATCATGGCATGCTGTCTCAAATCTCTCACAAAGAGTGTTGCTCTGATTTCCATCAAGATGCCTCACCTTCCCTTTGGTTTGTTGGTTCTCAGAACTTAAAATATTTTCAAAAAACTAATCACAGAAAATTGTTCCTGGAAGTTTGTATTTCACTTTAGATATTTTCAACTTCTAGGTAAGTTAAAATCCCTTCAGTTTTAACTTAAAATATCTTTATACAGTTGTTTTAGGCTACTATTTGCCAGCAGTTGCTATTTTTGGTTTATGTTGCTATTTCTATTTGATATATATTTACTGACACCAAAGCATTATGGAGATACAATGATGTGTAAGGTGTGCTAAATGATGACAAGGAAGGTACAATTTCATATAATTAAAAAAAAAATACAAGATATTTAAGCAAAATTCTTTTCACTATAACTCACAGATGATACATCAACAAGAGTATCAACATTTAAGATTGTTGAAATGTCAATGCATTAAATATAATAATAGCAAATAAATGTGAGTATCAGATGTTCTAAACTTTACAAATATACATGAATTTAAAAGATATAGTTGGAAAGCAATACCTTATCTTTAAAAGAAATGGAATCAGTATTTAGACACACAAACCAAAAAGATCATTACCTCTGTAACTAATCCTTTCCCCCAAATCATACTTGAGTGATTTCTCCATGTAAGATGTTGAGTCTTATAAAAATCCGTCTTCTATTTCTGCAGGTAAAGATTGTCCATCTTTCCTACGTTCCCTATGTGAACATGAATGCCTTATGTTAAAATTAATACTCTCTGTGTCAGTTTATATCATGAGATCAACTCTCTTTTGTACCTAACATAGGTCCAGCCATCATAATTAAGTCTTTGACAACTTTGATCTATTCTCCATTTATATGGATGTTGTTTATTGTTCCAGTAGTGATGATTTTTGTTTTCTTTACATTAAGATGCAACCCATACTGAAAGCTGTGGTCTCTGATATTTATTAGTAAATATATTATGTCCTCTTCACTTTCAGGAAGAAAGTAATATCATCTTCATATTGCAGATTGCTAAAGATTCTTCTTGCAATCCTGACACCATGTTTTCCTTCATATAATCCAGCTTCTCAGATTATTTGCTCAGCGTATAGGTTGAATAAATATGGTGAAGGAATACAACCCTGGCACACACCTTTGCTAATTTTAAACCATTTGATGTTCCCTTGTTTTATTAGAACTACTTCCTCTTGGTCTATGTAAAGGTTCCTCATGAAGACAAGTGTTCAGGAATACTCATTGTCTGCAATGTTGTCAAGATCCACACAATTGAAAGCCTTTTTGTAGTCAATAAAGCACAGGTAAACACCTTTCATGTATTCTGTGATTTCAGCCAAGGTCCATCTTATGTCAGCAATAGTGTCTCTCAATCCATGTTCTCTTCTGAATATGGCTGAAACATCTCTGTCAATGTATGGTTGCAGCCATTTTTGTATTATCTTTAGTAAACTTTACTCACTTGGGATATAAATGATATTGTCTGATGATTTCCACATTTCCTTAGGTTACCTGTTTTGGAATGGGCACAAATATGGATGTCTTCCAGTAAGCTGGCCAGGTAGTGGTTGTCCACATTTCTTGGCATAGATGAGTGAGTACCTACAGTACTGCTGCAGTTTGTTGAAAGGATCTCAATTTCTATTCCATCTATTCCCAGAATACAAATTGAGATCTTTCAACAAACTTATTTTTTGCCAATGCCTTCAATGTACTGTGAACTTTTTTCCTTCAGGATCATTGGCTCCTGATCATATACTACCTCTTTAAATCACTGAATATTGACAATTTTCTTTTTAGTACAGTGATTCTGTGTATTCCTTCCATCTTCTTTTGATGCTTTCTGCATCATTCAATATTTTACCCATAGAATCCTTCAATACCACAAGTTGAGGCTTGATTTTTTTCTTCAGTTCCCTCAGCCTGAGAAATGCTGAACATGTTCTTCTTTTTCAGTTTTCTAAATCCAGGTCTTAGCACATTTTGCACATTTTTGTATATATTTGACTTTATCTTCTTCAGCTGCCCTTTGAACTTTTCTGTTCATCTCTTGTACCTACCATCTTATTCAATTTGCTTTAGCAAATTTCAGAGTCTATTCTGGCATCCACTTTGGTTTTTTCCTTCTTTCTTGTCTCCTTAATGACCTTTTGCTTTCTGCTTCTATGATGGTCTTGATGTCATCCCACAACTCTTCTGGTCTTTAGTTTCAGTGTCTAATGCAGTAAATCTCTTTTTCAGATGATCTGTATATTCAGGTGGGATATATCCAACATCATATTTTGGCTCTTGTGGACTTGCTTTAATATTCTTCAACTTCAGCCTGAATTTGCATATGAGCAATTGATAGTCTGTTCCACAATCTGTCCCTAACTTTTTTGTGGCTGACAATGAAGAGTTTTTTCACTGTTTCTTTCTATAAATGTGTCAATTTGATTTTTGGATTTCCAATATGGTGAGGTCCGTGAGTATAGTTGTCTTTTATGTTGTTGAAAAAGGTATTTCCAAGGAAGAAATCATTGGTTTTGAAACATTCCATCATGTGATCTCAGCATCTTTTCCATCACCAAAGCCATATTTTCCAACTACTGATCCAATCTCTTTGTTTCCAACCTTTGAATTCCAGTTCCCAGAATTTATCAGTACATCTTGATTGTATATTGATCAATTAACTTAAAAAATTAGGAGAATTCTTCAATTTCATCATCACTGACTTTAGTAATTGGTGTCTAAATTTGAATAATAGTGGTATTAACTGGTCTTCTTTGTAGGCATACAGATATTATCCTATCACAGACAGCATTGAATTTCAAGACATATCTTGATATACTCATTTTGATGGTGAATGCAATGCCTTTCCTCTTTCAATATATCATTCCCAGCATTGTAAACCATGTGATTATCAGATTCAAAATGGTTAATACCAGTCCATTTCAGCTCAGTAATGCCTAAGATATCGATGTTTATGTTTTCCATTTCATTTTTGACATTTCCAAGTTTCCTAGATTCATACTTTGTACAATCCAAGTTCTGATTATCAGTGAATTCTTACTGCTTTTTTTCTTTATATTGAATTTTACCCCGTCAACAAGTGAATGTCCTGAGGGCTTTACTCCACTCTCGTCATCAAGTCAACTCTACTATAAGGAGGCAGCACTTCCCCAGTCGCATTTTGAGTGCCTTCCCACCTGAGGGACTCATCTTCTAGCACTATATCTGGTGCTCTTCATCATGTTTCAATATTCGGTATTCTGGTGCTGACCATGTCCCATTGCTGTTCATAAGATTTTGAGTGACTAAATATTTGGAAATAGTCCACCTCCCCTTCTTCCTAATCTGTCTTCATCTGAAATCTCAGCTGAAACCTGTCCATTGTTGTAACCCTGTTGTTATTTAAAATACCTGTGGCATAGCTTCCAGCATCACAACAACATGCAAGTCACCACAGTATGACAAACTGACAGATTAGGAGTGGCTCACCTAGTTGGAAGCAATAATTGACCCAAGCATGTCAGAAATCATAAGGATGGTACAGAACCAGGCAGTATTTTGTTCTGTTGCACAAAGGTTCACCATGAGTCAAAGCCAACTTGATAACAACTTATGTGTTTGTGGAGATGGAATTCACCATTTTATTCTTCATGTTATGCAGACTTTTATGTTTGTGCTGTGTTCAGCTTAATTGCATTTGCTTTGTTTCACCAATAAAATGTTTAACTTCTTGAGAGCAGGTGCTACTTGTTAAATGTCTACTTCCCTTCCCTGTGAAGAGAAAATGAACACAATTGGGATTTTTCTATGAAAATATGTCCTAGTTGAAAAATGGTATGATTAAAGTGTACAGTCCATTTCTGTGTATTTCCCTATGGTCTCTTTGAGGATAATGAGCCCTGGTGGCAACAAAGGTTAACTGCTTGGCTCCTAATCTAGAGGTTACTGGTTCAAGTCCACCAGGCATTTCATAAGAGAAAGATGTGGTCCTCTGCATTCATAGAGATCATACAGACTTGAAATCCCTACGGGGCATTTCCACCTATGAATTATAATTAATTTCATGGCAGTGGATCACTTGAGGATACAGTAATGTATCACTGTTGTCAGAGTTTCTTTTGATTATAGCACACTGCCTGGTCCAGAGTACATTCTCAGTATATATTAGTTCAGTAGGTAATCCTCTATTTGAGCTTTCTTTAAAAGACAAATGTAGCACATCCCCTCAACGTAGACTCACTTTTCAGACTTGCTCCCTCTGATTCTTTTTCCATTCCTTCTTCTTTCCCAGGACTTTTGAATTGTGTACTTGAGTAAATACTGTCCTTTTGATTTTGAATGGTAGGATATTTTATGATCTGCATACCTCACTCATGTTATCCTCTCCTATCTATTTCTTGGCTGAAAATTGAGCCACAGGGTAAGTTCAGTTCCAGACGTGAAGATTGTTGAAGAGTCATAGTCTTGAGTTTCCGCTAGTCTCTATCTGACCAGCAAGACTAATCTTTTTATGATTTTTAGTTGTATTCCACATTTTCCCCTACTCTATCCAATACATGTAATGTGATCCTTTTCAAAGCAGTTAGTAATAGTAGCAGGACACGGACTAGTTCTTTTGGTCTCAAGGTCATGTAGAATGATGTCCATGTGATCCATTAGTTCATTGGACTGATTGTTTATAAGCTTCTTCAATTTTCATCACTCTTCTTTCTTCTGGACAAGGAGCCCAACAGTTGCACCTTAGACGGCTGATTATGAGTTCTTAATATTCCAATCACTACTCATAAAATTAGGATGCAAAACATTGTCTTTGTGGACAGGTAAACTGCCTGTCTACCCATAGATCATCATAAATGCAGGATTGTAAGGAAGATGGGGCTTAACCCTTCCTTGTGTCTAGGAACAAATCATAGTTGCTTCTCTTTCTACCAGCTCCTGCTTTTCAGGCAAATATAAATCAATCTTTTTTTTTCTTCTCAGAACTATGTACTAGACAGTTCAGCCAAAATTAAAAGGTAATCTCCAAGCTCATTACTAAATGAGATATGAGAAGGCTGAAGATAAAAACGAAATAATAACTTTGGCCAGATGGTTGGTGATTTTGACTAGCCTTAGAGCCCCTTAGACCTAAATTTAAAGGAAAAGTAAGTTTACTTATGTCATTTCAGCCTCTTTTAAGGCCATTAGTACCATATGATAATTAGCACTAGCTATCCAAAATGCATTTTGATGAGCAAGTGCCGAGTGATGAGTACAGATGAAAGTGTATTAATGACATTTAATCTGGAATTTGGCTTAGTAGCCAGCCCTAAGAGGTGATTTATAATTGGCTTTAATCTAACTTTATAAGCATTTCTCCACACTTCAGGATATACTCATCAAGAGAACCAAAATATAGAAGCTATTGCCATCTACATGACAGAAGTTAAAACAAATTCTCTAAGGATACTTTCATGGTATTTCTAAACCATTTACTACTTTTCCTACAATATAGAAACAGAGAAATGTCCCGTTGTAACTGAAAAAAAAATTGATGCAAAATTTGACAGTTTCCAATTTCAAATAATAGAATCACATTCATGATGAAAAGAGAGATTGCACTTAGACTGGTAGAACTTTAGTGAGTGCTAAGGAATAGTTTATAAAAGTCTATGGACCAGTCATGTTTGGTAAGGTAGAGGGTCAGAGAAAAAGAGGAAGACCCCCAGGGAGATGGATTGGCAAAGTGGCAGCATCAATGGGCTCAAGCATGGCAACAATTGTGAGGTTGGCCCAGGACCGGGCAGTGTTTTGTTCTGTTGTGCATAAGGTCACTATGAGTCAGTACTGACTCGATGGCACCTAACAACAACAACAACAAATATAATGTATTGCTGAATACAAATATGGAGAGGAAAAAGCAAAGTTCTCTAAAACTGCATGTATAATTTGGAAGCAGTCTTCCTGAATTCAAATCTGAGACTTACCAATTACTAAGAGTGTGAATTCTGGAATTATTTCACTTTATTATATCACATTCTCATATGTAAAGGGGGGAAAGTAACAGTATTTCCCTGCCAATAACTTACTATGAGGAGTAAGTTAATTCATAAATATAAAGAACTTAGAATGACACCTTGCACATGGTTTGTTCGTGTTGTTAAGTGCCATTGAGTCAGTTCTGATTCATAGCAACCTTGTACTGGGTTTCTGAGGAACAGCTCTTTGGTTAGAACTGCCAACCTTGTGATTCAAAGTCCAGTGTTGACCCTACAGCACCACACCAGGAGTGCTTGCACATGGTTATCTCTTTATAAATGTTAACTTTTATCATTAATAATAATAACCATTTATTTAGAGTTAAAAATTCATGGTGGTGTAGTTCAATGCAGCGAATTGGTACACCTGAGTTCTCAGCCCAGTTTTCATTGAATTATTGAACACATGTTGTTCATTTACCCCTTACTGTGGACTCAGTGGCTCCCTCTAGAAAAATGAGCAAGCTGAATTGAATAATCTTCCAGCTATTCCGTGGGATAAAGATGAGGCTTTCTGCTCCTGTAAAGATTTATAGCCTCAGAAACCCTGTTCAGGGTTGCTGTGAGTCGAAACCAACTCCACAGCACATAACCACCACCAGCGTTCCCTTGTGCTGTTTAACAATTGTCCTTTGGTCTATTTATAGCTTCCTCATGAGCACAATTGAATGTTCTGATAATCTTTCTCTGCATCATTATCTATAGCTTGTCATGATCCACAAAATAAAAAGCTTTTGTGTAATCAAAAAAGCACATGTAAATATATTTCTGGTATTCTCTACTTTCAGTCAAGACCCCTCTTACTTCAGCAATGATATTGTTTGTTCCACTTCTTCACCTGAATCTGGCTTGAACCTCTGGCAGTTCCTTGTCACTGTACTATTACAGCTGTTTTTAATTATCTTTAGTAAAAGTTTAGTTCTATGTGATATTAATTATATTGTTCGATGATTTCTGCATCCAGTTGTGTCCCCTCTCTTTGGAATGGGCACAGATATGGATTTTTTCCAATCTTTTGGCCAGGTAGCTGTCTTCCAAATATCTTGACATTAATGAGTGAGTGCCTCCAGTGCTGCCTCAGTTTATTGAAAGATTTAAATTTGTATTCCATACATGTCTCAGATCCTTGTTCTTTGTCAATGCCTTCAGTGACCCTTGAACTTCTTTCTTCAGTATCATTGGCTCTTGATCATATAACTCTTGAAATGATTGACTATCAATATTTTTTTGGTACAGTGAATCTGTATTTTTTCCATCTCCTTTTGATACTTTCTTCATCATTCAATATTTTGCCCGTGTTGTTGTTGTTAAGTGCCTTCGAGTTGATTCCAATCCAGAGCAACCCTTTATAGAGTCTCCAAGGAGCAGCTGGTGATATTGAACTGCTGATTTTGGGTTCAAATTGACTTTGCAGTTCAGTGCATTAACCCACAGTGCCACACCAGGACTCTAGAATCCTCCGATATTGCGATTCAAGTCTTGAATATTTTCTTCAGTTCTTTCAGTTTGCGAAATGTTGATCTTGCTCTTCTATTTTGGTTTTCTAAACTCTGGGTCTTTGTACATTTCATTATAATATTTGACTTTTTCTTCATGAGCTGCCATTTCCTGTTTGGTTCTTTTACCTCATCATATCTTCCATTTGCTTTAGCATCTAGGCTGGATGGCAAGTTTCAGAGTCTCTTCTGACATCCATTTTTGTTTTTTACTTCTTTCTTTTTCTTCTTAATGACCATTTGCTTTCTTCCTGTATGAGGTTTTTGATGTCATCTCACAACTCTTCTTATCTTCAGTCATTAATGTTTAATTGATCAAATCTATTTTTGAAATGATTTCTAAATTCAGTTGAGATATATTCAAGGTCTTATTTTTACTCTTGTGGACTTTTTTAATTTTCTTCAGTTTCAGACTAAACTTGTCTATGAGCAATTGTTCTGTTCCACAGTCTACCACTTCCTTTGTTTTGGCTGATGATATGGAGATTTTACACCGTCTCTTTGCACAGATGTAGCCAATTTGATTTCAGAGTATTCCATCTGATGAGGTCCATGTATATAGTCATCTTTTCTGCTATTTAAAAAAGGGTATTTGCATTGAAGATGTTATTGGTCTTGCAGAATTTTACCATGAGACCTCTAGCATAATTTCTACAACTGAGGCTTAATTTTCCAACAACAGTTTTTCACTTGTATTTATAATATTTGCAGTGATAAAATATTCAGAAGTAGGTTTTCTCTTCTTCTTTCTAATCTTTTTCTGAAAGTTCAGCTGAATCCTGTTCATTATGGATGACCCTGATGGTATTTAAAATACTAGTGGCATATCTTACAGAATCACAGCAACATGCAAGCCACAACAGTATGCCAAATTGACAGATGAGTGGTGGATCCAAGGCACTAGCAAGCTGAAATGTAGTGGTAGTGGTCATTTTTAATTTGACAGTTTTATGGTTTACCATTCCAGGAGCAACAAATTTAAGGGGGATGGTATAGAATTCACCATCAAAAAGAATAGTTCAACATCTATGGTAGGTAATGATCCAAACTTAAAAGTCAATGATGATGACACTGAAGAATTCTACCAACTTCTTCAGTCTGATATTGTCAAAACTGCAATCAGGAAGTATTGATACTTACTAGTAACTGCCATGCAAAGGTTATTTCCAAACTATGGCTTTGTGATAAAATTATGCGGGAGATCACATGATATAATTTTGTGATACCAATGACTTATTCATTGCAAATACCTTTTTTACATAACATAAAAGAACTATATACGTGGAGCTCAACAGATGAAATACGCTGGGATCAAATTGACTGCATATTTGGGAAGAGACAGTGTAAAAGCTCCCTATCATTAGCCAAAACAAGGCCATGGACATAATGTGGAACAGACCATCAATTGCTCATATGCAAGTTTAAGGTTGAAATTGAAGAATATGAAAACCTGTCCACTAGAGCTAAAATATGACCTTGAACATGTCCAACATGAATTAAGAGACCATCTCAAGAACAGATTTGATACATTAGGTGGTAATGACTGAAGACCAATAACTTGTAAGAAGACATCAAGAACAACATAAAGAAAGAAAGTAAAAGTTCATAAAAAGACAGGAAAGAAATAAAAATTTAAAATGGAGGTCAGAAGAGACTCTGAACCAAACTCTGCAGCATAGAGAAGCTAAAAGGAATGGAAGAAATGAGGAAGTAAAAAAGCTGAAGAGATCACTTCAAAGGGCAGCTCAAGAAAACAAAGGCAGGTATTATGATTAAATATGCAAAGACCTGAAGTTAGAAAACCAAAATGGAAAAACATACTCAAAGTTTCTCAAGCTGAAAGAACCAAAGAAAGAATTCAAGTCTCAAACTGTGATATTGAATGTTCTATGGCATGATATTGAGTGATGCAGAAAGCATCAAATGAATATGGAAGTAGTAATGTTCAACTATTTCAAGAGTTGCATGTAATCAAGAACCGATGGTATTAATGGAAGAAGTCCAAGCTGCACTGAAGTTATTGATGAAAAACAAGGCTCCAGAAATTGACAGAATAAATATTGAAATATTTAAAAAACTGATGCAGCACTCATCTATGTCACGAAGTTTGGAAGACAACTACCTGGCTAACTGATTGGAATAAATCCATATCTGGACCCATTCCAAAGAAAGGTGACTCAATAGAATTTGGAAATCATCAGATAGTATCATTAATATCACATTCAAGGAAAATTTTGCTAGAGATAATTCAAAAATGATTGCATGAATGCATCTGTAGGGAATTACCAGAGAGTCAAGCCAGATTCAGACAAGAACATGGAACAAGGTATAGCATTGCTGATGTCAGATGGATCAAGGGGGAAAGTAGGAGATATCGGAAAGATGCTTTATTTACTATGAAAAGGTTTTTGACTATGTGGATCATCACAAGTTATGGATAACATCACAAAAAATGGGTGTTCCAGAAGACTTGATTGTGCTCATGAGCAACCTGTACATAGACCAAAAGGCATTCAGTAGAATATAATGAGGGAATACTGAATGGTTTAAAATTTGGAAGAGATCCAATGGAATGTAGAAATCATCAGACAATATCCTTAATTAATATCACATGCAAGTAAATTTTTGCTAACTATAATTTTAAAAATGGCTAAAACAATAGATTCAGAGGGAACAGCTAGAGGTTCAAGCCAGATTCATATGAGGACATAAAACAAGGAATATCACTGCCAACATCAGATAGATTTTGGCTGAAAGCAGAGAAATTAGAAAGTTGTTTACCTGTGCTTTATTGACTATGCAAAGGCTTTTGACTATGTGGATCATGATAATCTATGGACAACATTTCAGAGAATGAATATTCTGAAACACTTAATTGCATTCAGGAGAAACCTGTACATAGACCAAGAGGCAGTCATTCGAATAAAACAAAGGTTTTTTTTTTTTTAAATGGTTTTAAATCTGGAAGGGTGTTTCCTGGGGTTGTATTCTGTCACAGTACTAATTCAATCTGTATACTGAGTAAATAATCTGAGAAGTTGGATTATATGAAGAATGTGGCATCAAGATTGGAGGAACGCTCATTAACAAACTGATATAAAGATGATACAACATTGCCTGTTGCAAATGAAGAAGACTTTAAATACTTACTGATGAAAATCAAAGGCCACAACCTTCAGTATGGGTTGTAACTCAATATAAAGTAAGCAAAGATCCTCACCATTTGACCAATAAATAATATCATGATAAATGGAGAAAATATTGAAGTTGTCAAAGACTTCAGTTTGCTTGGATTTCTATCAACAGTCATGGGAACAGCAGTCAAGAAATCAAAGGACATATTACATTATGAAAATCTAGTGCACAAGACCTTTTTAAAGCATTCAAGAGCATAAGTTGTCAGTTTAAGGACTAAAGTGTGTTTAACTCAAGTCATGGTATTTTCAATAGCCTCATGTGCAAGTGAAAGTTGGACAGTAAATAAGCAAGACAGTAGAAGAATTAATGCATAATGGTGTTGGAGAATATGAAAAGTACCATGCACTGCCAGAAGAACAAACAAACCTGTATTGGAAGACGTACAGCCAGAATGATCCTTAGAAGCTAGGAAGGTTAGAGTTTTGTCTTTCATATTTGAGACATATTATCAAGAAGGGCCAGTCTCTAGAGAAGGATATTATGCTTGGTAAAGTAGAGGGTCAGCGAAAAAGAGGAAGACTCCCAACGAGATGGACTGGTACAGTGACAGCACCAATCGGCTCACGAGCAACAGTGATTGTGAGGATGGCACAAAACTGAGCAGTGTTTTGTTCTGTTGTGTATAGGGTCACTACGAGTTTAAACCAATTTGACAGCGCCCAACAGCAACAATAGGTAATTCTGATATGTGTTAAAGTTTGAGAACATCGTTGTCATAAATGCTACTGGTTTCCCATCAACTGATTTCAGCGTTGACTTCTAACACTTTGAGGTTGTCCTCTTCACCTAATTTTTTTTTTTTTTTCTCAGTGGACATAATTCAATTTATTCAGAAATGTTGAGTTATAGTCTGTAGCCAATAAATGACCTGTCTGGGGATATGATAGGAAAGGTCTCTTGCTGTAAGGTGGCACTACTGTATAATACTCTTCACACTCCAGAGGGTTCCATGGAGGCTGGACTACAGCTGAGACTACATCTTTGCCCACCTTCTTCCCCTGCCTGGTCTTCTTCCCCTATTCTTTCACAGATTTCACCTGGCAATACACCTTCACTAGAAACAATTTGTACAAGAATTGTGTCTCAGGCTCTTCTTCTAGAAAATAAATGAGCGACATGTCACAATTTTGAGCAAAATGGTTTTCTGTCTAGAATTTTCTAAATAATTCACTATGTCACTTACAATACTTTTTACTTCTATGTTGTTGTTCTTGAGTGCGATCAAGTTGATTCCAACCCATAGCGACCCTGTATAGGGTTTCCAAGGAGCAGCTGGTGAGCTTGAAGCACTGACCTTGCAGTTCAAACGACTTTGCAGGGAACCGGTGCTAAAAGTGGTGCAGTGACATTTGCAAAAGGAAGTGCAGGGGGACTCTACAAAATTTTTCCTCCTCTTCCAAGTCGTGCTTTCTTTGCCCAACCCAGATGCCTTCAGACGGGTGGGTGCACCCATCCCCACCCCCCAAAAAAAGTCCAGTGTTGAGCCCATAGTTTTCCCACAGCACAGAGAGAAAGAGTCATATCAGACCTAAGGGCAAATTCAAGCCATAAAATTAACTTGGCTCTGGCATATCTAGCAAGAAAAAACAGGCCTGTCAGGCCTGACAGACAAACCATATGAACAATCTGTAAAATTCAAACATAAAAGGATACAACTATCTCAATAATTACACTGTGCACACACAGATACCTAACTGAACTTCAGACACAAAAATAGTAGACAATCTTTCTCCCACTAACTTCTCAATATCTATCTCCGCACCTCTTTGGTGGTGACTAGAGGAGGGGCCTAAGCGAGTGGACACCCCACCCACTGCTGGAGGGCTCTATGGTGCAGACACACTACCTGTGTAGCAAGGCAACTGGCCAGTCGGCCACAGTTTTATTTTTGTTTCACAGTGGTGGTTTTTGTCTCTGCTTTTATATTACTTTATATGGAAAGGAAAGAGACCCAGGATAAGCAAAGCACTGCTGTAGAAGAAGAACTAGTTTGGAAGCCTCTCACTCCCCAATTTCAAAATCTACTACATGTCTATGGTGGTCAAAACAGCCTATTACTGGTACAATGAAAGATATATTGATCAATGGAACAGAATCAAGAATCCAGAAATTAAGCCATCTACATACAGCCAACTGATTTTCGACAAAGTGCCTAGGTATATTGAATGGGGAGGAGGTAGTACCTTTAACAGATGGTGCTGGCAGAACTGGAGAACGATATGAAAAAGACTGAAACAAGACTTTTACCTCACATCATATACAAAAACCAAATCAGCATGCATTAAACACCTAAATGTGAATCTCAAAATTATGAAGGCCATCAACGAAAAAATAGGGATAAATGTGAGTACTCTAATACAGGGAATACACAGACTACCAAACATTTTGGAAAGTACACAAACAAAAGTAGACAAAATAGATGATTGGGACATACTAAAAATTAAAAACTTATTTGCATCAAAAGACTTCACCAAAAGAGTAAAAAAGGAACCCACAGAATGGGAAAAAATCTTTTTCTATGACACATCAGATAAGGGACTCATTTCTAAAATGTATAGGAAACTACAACATCTCTACAAGAAAAAGACAAATAACCCAATTAAAAAGTGGACACAGGACATGTACAGACACTTCACCAAGGAAGAGATCTGGGCAGCTAACAAACATATGAAGAAATGTTTATGATCACTAACCGTCTCAGTCCTGTAGGGAATCAATTCCCATTCCAGGAGTTGTCATGACCATGTTTTCTCTGAGGATTCTAGAGGATCTTGCCCTTTTCCTAGTTTCTGGTGGTTCCTGGCATTCATTGGCATTCCTTGATCTATACACATGTCACTCTGATCTTGGCTTCTTTCACTACCTGAACTTCTTCTCTGTGCATTTTTTCTGTGCCTGTTTATGATTTCATCTCTCAGGTTAGATCTGTAACTGGATAACAACTTCATAGACCCAAGCAAGGTCAAGCTCACAGGTATCGAGGCTTAAGATTTCAATGTATATTTTGGTAGACATTATTCAGTCCATAACAATCCCCAACCTGCATCCTAACAGCTTCTGTCTCTTCCTCCATTATGGTTTCATCTAAAATCATCCTGCATTCTCACTAATGCACACAATATACTTACTGAAACACTAAATTGGATTAAGAACAAAACTACTGCGATGTCCAAACTTCCTAACAGATTTTTCATTTAGATATGTTTCACAAATACTTGATAGATATCTTTCCATTTATATTATCCTCTCCAACTTTAAATGAAATAATTAATCACAGCCAGCAATTGATGTGTTTAAAATTCCTGATGCTGTTTGAATTAATCACTTGTATTTATCTACATTCAGGACTCCAAATTCAGTCAATAGTTTCAGATACCAACTTTTGTAATTGAAGTCTAGGAACTAACTTGAGATGACAAGTGATTGTATTATCCTTGTTTCCTCTCTGCTGTATATCAACCACCAATGCATTTTAGTCATAAACCAGACGCTAAATTGAGAAACTGCTTGATTCTCTGTTTTGCTGTTTAACTGTGCCATGTGGTCCTTAAAAGACTTTCTCTTTTTCTTTTTTTTTTTGAACAGTCAAGATGAAATTGGCTTCTGGTCAGCAACTCGTTTCCTTTTTCCCTCCTCTGAGATAGAGTAGCCAAAAAGGATTTTGTTTTGTTCCATTTTGCCTGCAAAGCTATGGGTAGCCAAATATGACTACAAATTATCTACATTGTTTTTATGAAGAAAAATATATTTATTTTCCTAGTACTTGGAAACGTCGCTTGCTAGGGCCAGGGAACTGATGTTGTCCCCTGATTTCTGTCCCACTCTCACCCTAATTGGAGAGAGCTGAGCACACCAGAAGATGTGTGCAGCTAAATTGGGGTATTATGAAAATAGTTCACAAAGCAAGTGGAAAGCTATATATAAAAATGATATTTACTTCTCATTTTAAATGAAGCTGAAGACAAAAGGCATATAGGTAAACACAGCTGCAACATTTTTAGGCATATAATCAAATGCAAAAATAATATTGGAAAACTATGTTAATTATTGTAATTAAATTGTGAAGAATATTGATAGAGAAATATCTTTAAAACATATAAAATCAAAATGGATCTTATCACATTATGAGAGTTTGCTCTATTATATATGACGTGCCTTGATGAATGTACCACTTTGGTCAGATCACTACTGCTTCCTAATAAGAATGGATAGAAAAGGATTGACTGAGGGGAACAACTAAGGGGCTCCATATCTGTCAACATCCTGAACCCAATTTCAAGTTTTAGGGAAGTAAGTTTGCTTGATTCAACATGTTGGTAGGGAATAGTGGAAGTAGCATAGACTTTGGAGTAAAATTTATTGTCATTTAAAGCCTGGTTCAGCCACTTCTTCTCTATAAGATTTTAAGCCCCCATGTCCCTATTGCTAGTGAGAAAAGGATCTTGAGACTTCTAGAAATCCAAGTTCCACTTTGACAAAACAGATACCACATACAAAAGAAAATGTGCAATGATACCAAAATATTTTTTATGACCTTGATATTATATGTCGGTTTGTCATATTGTGGTGGCTTGCATGTTGCTATGATGCTGGAAGATATGCCAATGGTATTTTAAATGCAAACAGAGTATACTCGTGGTGGTCATGTATTAGCTGAGCTTCCAGACTAAGATATTATAGGAAGAAGGAGAGGCAGACTACTTCTGAAGGCTGAGCCACAAAAACCTTATGAGCAGCAGAGAACCACTGTCAGAATACTGAATACGGAAACATGATGAATAGCAGCATGATATTGTACGATGGACTGCCAGAAGATGAACCCCTCAAATTGGAAAGCACTCAGAATATGATTGGGGAAGAGCTGCCTCCTCAATGTAGAGTTGACTATGATTATATGAATGGAGTAAAGCTTTAGACACCTTGATTTGTTAATGAGGCACAACTGAAAATGAGGAGAAACAACCATAAATACCCATTAATAATTAGAAAATGAAATGTACTAATTATGAATTTATGAAAATTGGAAGTAATATATGAAATGGAAAGCATAAAGATAGATATCCTAGGCATTAGCAAGCTGAAATGAACTGGCATTGGCCATTTTTAATCTGACAACCATATGGTTTATTATGCCAGAAATGACACCTTGAAGAGGAATAGCATCACATATATCATGAAAAGGAAAATGTCAAGATCTATCTTGAAGTAAAATGCTGTCTATGATAAGATAAATACAAATACAATGCAGACAAGTTAATATCACTATTGTTCAAATTTATGAAACAATCACTAAAGACGGAGATGAAATTGAAGAGTACTACCAACTTCTTCAGAGGGTTGATTGGTGCTGTAGAATAAGCTGTGAACTGGAAGATCAGTTTGATCTGCAAGGTCAGCAGTTTGAACTCCCTAGCCACTCCTCAGAAACCCTGTACAAGGTCACTATGAGTTGCAACCAACTTTAGGGCAAAAATAACTTAATAACAACCAACTTATTAAATCTAAAACCTATAAACATGCAATCAAAATATATTGATAATTACTGGTGATTGGAATGCAAAGTTTGGAAAACAGAAGAAGGATCAGTATTTGGAAACTTCATTGTTGGTGGTAGGAATGATGCTGGAGATCCCAGGACGGAATTTTGCAAGACCAATGCATTATTTATTGCAAATACTTTTTGAAGCAACATAAAAGTCAACTATACATATAAACCTCAACTAATGGTATACACAGAAACCAAATTAACTGCATCTGGGGGGAAAGATATGAGAAAGCTCCTTATCATCAGCCAAATTCAGGCTAGGAGCAGACTGTGGAACTGATCATTAATTGCAAATATGCAAGTTGATGCTGACACTGAAGGAAATTAAACCAAGTGCACAAGAGCCAAAATAAGACCTTGAACATATTCCACCAGAGTTTAGAGATCATATCAAGAACAGATTTGATAAATTAGACACTAATAATGAAAATCAGAATAGCTGTGGGACACATCAAGAATATCATAAAGGAAAAGATCATCAAAAAGATAAGAATGAAGGAAAATCAAATGGAATGTCAGAAAAGACTTTCAAATTTGCTTTCCAGCATAGAGATGCTAAAGCAAATTGAGGAGAAAGTAAAAGAGCTGAACAGAAGTTTTCAAAGGACAGCTGGAGAAGACAAAGTCAAATATTAAAATGAAATGTGCAAAGATCTGAAGTTAGAAAACCAAACAGGAAGAATATGCTCAGCATTTCTCAAACTGAAAGAGCTGAAGAAAAAATCAAGCCTTGATTTGCAACATGGAATTTTTCTATGGGCAAAATATTGAATGATGCAGAAAGTATCAAAAGAAGATGGAAGCCAAAAAAAAAAAAAAGGAAGCCAGAGGGAATGGAACCAAAATGCTGTTAAATGATGATGCATGGAGGGGATTGTAATCATTACAATGAAATGAAATACGATAGGATAGGAAGAATTTACACTTGATGTTCTCCCATGTAAACTACCACTCAATTCACAATAAAAATGTAAAAAAAAATAATAACACAATCAAGGAAAACACACACACACACAATAACCAGGCATCTTAAGGCTGAAACTAAGGCTGAATATACTTAATAACTATGATCTATATTGCATAGACAATATTTTGATAATATTTTGATATGTAAAGATAGCGAAATCTTGGGGGGGGGGGAAGACAAAGATGGAAGGAATACACAGTCACTGAAACAAAAAGAAATGGATGATATTCAGACATTTCAAGAGCCGATGGTATTGAAAGACGTCTAAGCTGCACTGAAGGTATTGAAAAACAAGGATCTAGGAATTGATGGACTACAAATTGAAATTTTTCAACAAACCAATACAGCATTGGAGGCACCCACTCATCTATGCCAAGAAATTTGGAAGTCAGTTACTTGGTTAACTAACTGGAAGAAGTCCATATTTTGCCCATTCAAAAGAGAGGTGACCCAACAGAATGTCAAAATCATCAGAAAATGTCACATGAAAGTAAAATTTAGCTGAAGATAATAATAATAATAATAATAATAATAATAATAATAAAATGGCTGCAACAATACTGACAGAGGTCCAAGCCAGATTTAACAAGGATGTAGAACAAGGGATATCATTATTGAGAATAGGTGGATCTTGGCTCAAAGCAAAGAATACCAGAAAGATGTTTACCTGCTCTTTATTGATTATGCAAAGACTTTAGACTGTGTGGATCATGATAAACTAAGGACACCATTGCAGAGAAAAGCATATTCTATAATACTTAATTGTGATCATGAGGAACACATGCATACATCAAGAGGCAGTAGTTCAAACAGAATAAGGGGACACTGAGTGATTTAAAATTAGGAATGATATGCACAAAAGTTGTATTCTTTTACCTAACTCATGCAATTTATATGCTGAGCAAATAAACTAAGAAGCTGGATTATGTTAATAACTTAGTATCAGGATTTGGGGGAAAACTCATTTGCAACCTGTGATATGCAGATGATACTACCATGTTTAATAAAAGTGAAGAGGACTTAAAATTATCTACTGATGAAGATCAAAAGCCACAGGCTTCATTATGAGTGGTACCTCAGTGTAAAGTAAACAAAAAGCCTCACTACGGACCCATAAATAACATCAAGATAAATGGGGAAAAGATTGAAATTTTCAAAGACTTCATATTTCTTGGAGTCATTACCAGCACTCATGGAACCAGCAGTCAAAAAATCAAATTAGGCAGATCTATTGCACAAAACTTCTTTAAAGTGTTCAAGAGCAAAGATGTCAGTTTGAGGACTAAGGTGCACTTGACCCAAGCCATGATATCTTCAATAGCTTCACATGCATATTAAAGTTGACAATGAATAAAGAAGACCGTTGAAAAATTGGTGTATTTGTTATGATGTTGGAGGAGAATACTAAACATATCATGGATTGCTAGAAGAACAAATCTGTGTTAAAAGAAGCATATCCAGAATGCTGCTTAGAAACCAGGATGGTGAGACTTCATCTCTCATATTATCAGGAAGAGAAAGTTCCTGGAGAAGGACATCATGGTAGGTAAATGGGAACACCCCCAATGAGAATGATTAGCAAAGTGGCAACAGCAACGAGCTCAAACTCAACAAAGATTATGAGGTTGGTGGAGGTTCCAGCAGTTTTGTTCTGGTGTGGATAAGGTTGTTATAAGTCAGAAGCACCACCTATCAGCAGCAAAGTTCTTTACTCCTTTTCCTAAATTTTTTTTTTTTGGTTTTAAATATTGAGTTAAGAGACAACTTGACAGAACCATAAAGCATATCATGTTGCCCTAGTATTTGACTTATTTTTAGTGGTTATGAATCAGGCTGCGAGCCGCAAGGCAGCGGTTCCATGGGAGAAAGATGAGGCTTTCTGCTTCCGTAAAGATTTACAGCCTTGGAAACCCTGTGTAGGGTCGCTATGAGTCGGAACTAACTCCACGGCACATAACAACAACAACAATGTGGCACTGTGGGTTAATGTGCTGGACTGCAAAGTCAATTTGATCCTAAAGGTCAGAGGTTTAAGCTCACCAGCCACTCCTCACAAACCCTATACAGGGTTGCTATGGGTCAGAACCAACTTGATGGCACTTGAAAACAACAATATTCACTTTCTTCTTGAATATATGTGTTCATCTTTCCAAAGTAAAAGTTCTTAAACCAGTGTTGAATCATTGTTCTGGTCTATCAAGCATCCCTTTTAAGACTTTCCTGAGTGTAGACTAACAAAGACGATTGTTAGTGCTATTTCTCCTAGTTACTTTACATCATCCTAGAAAAAAAATTTTCTTCAACTTTATCATTCAACCTTTAATCACAGCAAAGGGTGGTTGAAGAGCCACACTGAAGAGTCTTACCCATCTGTTACTTCATGAGAATGTTTGTGTAGGCTCTGGGCTTTCTGCCGAATCCCATTTCCATCGTAAGTCTTGTGTTTCCTGTGCATATTCTCATTCTACACATTATCCTTCTTTGCAGTTTTCACTTAAATTTTATCTCCTACTTTATGGACATTTTTTTTTTTTTACTGGTTGGATCATTTACAATGATCTGAAAATGTCTTGTTCTCATTTTTGTAGGGAGAAATTGGTGAACTTTTCCATTCCTCAGATCTAAGCCATTGCTGAAGTCAGCATTTCTCTTTTTAATTTACTCACTTTCATATGCTGGCTAAGAGGAATCATAAGCATCTTCAGTTGTCTTACTTTTTCCTAATTTTCATCATCTGCACTAGAAATTGGCTTTCTTTTTTTTTCCCAAGGAGTAAGCTAGACAATTATTTCACAACGAAACTAGCATTTTCATCAGTTAATAAAAGTTACTACATACAACAGCAAGTAGAGAAGAGTCAAACTATGCAGAAATTGACCTACTGTCCTATCAGATAGACTCAACCCTGGGTGGACCCCAGAGTCATGGTACAGTAAAATGTCACAGTATTTGCCTAAAGTCATGGGTGGTACAGATAGGCAGATCTGTCCAGCTTCAAAGCCCTTACTCCTTTAGCAATACATTGCAAGTCACATAAGCTAATTAGTCTCAAATAACTGACCTGTAAATGAGAATTATAAAAAATGAAATATGTTTCATAGAACTATCAGGATAAGATAATATGAGTTTTTGCAAAATGGTTATCTGTCTGTCATTAGAACATTATAGTAATTTCACTGCATAATACTTCTATACATTGCCATCAGGCAAGGAGAATTCTTTGGGCTAAAACCGAATTTGTATGAGAAAAGTGCAATGAGAATGTAGGCAAAGTCATACAATCATTAGAAAATAAGTGTAGTTACAGTGAATAAAATAAAATATTAGTCACCTACACCAAACTAATAAGTATCAATTCCATGAGAAGCATCTTAAATGAGTAATAATGTTTTATAAATTAATTTACTTTTATCATTTTTTTCCCCAATTTTAAAGAATTGCTTGTTAGTATGAATAAGAGTCTTATTAATTCATTTTAATTACTTGTGGATTATAAATAGATTGCTGTTGTTAGCTACTGTTGAGTTAGTTCCAAGCTCATGGCAACCCCAGGCACAATGGGACCATACCACTGTGATCTATAGGGTTTTTATTGGTTGATTTTTGAAAGTAGATTACCTAGTCCATCATTGTTTGGAAGACTCATTGAAACCTGTTTACCATCACAGGTGTGTTGGACAGAAATGGAACCTGGGTCCCCTACATGGAAAGTGAGAATTTTACACTGAACTGCCACAGTTCTCTTAAACAGATTGTAATTGTTAGGTGCCATCTAGTCTATTTCCAACTCATGGCAATGCCATGTGACAGAATAGAGCTTCCCCATACAATTTTATATGCTGTAACTTTTAAAACTATATCCAAACAAATTATTTTGCAATTTACAGTTTCTTTTCTTTAACTTTTATTGCAATTTGGTTGAATGTTTATAGACAAAATTGATTTTCCATTCAACAATTAATACATATTTTGTTTTAAGTGAATGCCTCCAGTGCTGCATCCGTTTTTGTTGTTGTTGTTGTTTTGTTTTTTTCAAAGATTTCAGCTTGTATTCCATTAATTTCCAAACCCTCTTCCTTGCTAATGCCTTTAGTGCATCTTGGATTTCTTCCTTCAGTATTATTAGCTCAAATGCTACCTTTCAAAGTGATTGAACATTGACCATTTCTTTTCAGTAGAGTGGTTCTGTATATTACTCCCATCTTCTTTTGATACTTTCTGCTTCATACAATATTTTGCCCATAGAATCCTTCAACAGTACAATACAAGCCTTAATTTTTTTCCTTAGCTCTTTCAGTTTGAGAAATGCTGAGCGTGTTCTTACATTTTTGTTTTCTAACTACAGGTCTTTGGACATTTCATTAAACGATTGTTGTTGTTGTTGTCAGGTGCCATCGAGTCGGAACAGACTCATAGCGACCCCATGCACAGCAGAAGAAACAATGTGCAATCCTGGGCCAACCTCACTACCGCTGCCACACTTGACAGCATCAATGATGCCACCTGGTTGATCCATCTCGTTGGGGGTCTTCCTCTTTTTCTCTGACCCTCCACCTTACCCAGCATGACATCCTTCTCCAGCGAATGTTCTCTCCAGACAATGTGTCTGTCCAAAGTAGGAGAGACGAAGCTTAGCCATCTTGGCCTCCAAGGAGCACTCTGGTTGTACTTCTTCCAAAACAGATCCATTGGTTCTTTTGGCAGTCCACGGCACTTTCAGTATTCTCCTCCAACACCACAACTTAAAGGTATCAATTCTTCTATGATCTTCCTTATTCACTGTCCAGCTTTTGCAGCATATGAGGTTATTGAAAATACCGTGGCTTGGGTCAGGCGCACCTTAGTCCTCAAACTGACATCTCTGCTCTTCAGTACTTTAAAAAGTTCCTGTGCAGCAGATTTGCCCAATGCAATACGTTGTCTGATCTCTTGACCACTGTTTCCATGAGTGTTGACAGTTGATCCAAGAAGAATGAAGTCCTTGACAACTTCAATCTCTTCTCCATTGATAAGGATGCTGTTTATTGGTCCAGTGGTGAAGATTTTTGTTTTCTTAACATTGAGATGTAATCCATATAGAAGGCTGTGCTCTGTGATCTTCTTAAGTTCTCTTAACTTTCAGCAAGCAAGGTTGTATCATCAGCATATCGCAGGTTGTTAATGAGTCTTCCACCAATCCTGACGCCATGTTTTTCTTCATAGAACCCAGCTTCTCGTATTATTTGCTCAGCATACAAATTAAACACATATGGTGAAAGAACACAACCCTGTCGCACACCTTTCCCAATTTTAAAACATTCAGTGTTCTAGGTGCTGGTGTGCAGTGGTGCGGAGCAAGCTGGGTAAGGTGACTGCTCTCTGGAAGGTGGCATTCTTGATGGAAGAGATTGAGAAGATGAGAGACTAAATGTCTTTCCATTACCGTCGCGCTAATGGAGGGGGCGGCTGCTGAACTATGTGCGAGAACTGCGCAGACCTGTTGAAGATGTTAAATGAAACACAGACCCGGAGTGGCGGGGTGAGAGGTGTCTGGAGAACAGGTTGATGGGGGACACTGCCTAGTGGGAAGAGACTGCAGCGGCCAGCCAGGCTGTCCTACTTACCCCAGACAGACGAGAGGGTGCCGTCCCGGCCTAGCTGTTGGATCCTGGCTTTGAGGCCGGATCGACCAACTTAAGAGACCCACAAGCGCAGCCCAAAGCATCTCATTAAATGATAGTCATACAATTTGACTTTATCTTCTCCAGCTGCCCTTTGACCAACTTAAGAGACCCACAAGCGCAGCCCAAAGCATCTCATTAAATGATAGTCATACAATTTGACTTTGTCTTCTCCAGCTGCCCTTTGAAATTTTCTATCCAGCTCTTTAGCTCCTCATTTCTTCCATTTTCTTTTGCATATATATGATGCAGAGCAAGTTTCAGAGTCTCTTCTGACATTCATTTCGGACCAAACATATACAGATTGTTTTATTTGGTGTTAAGTGCCATCAAGTCTGTTCCGACCCATAGTGACGCTGCATAGGATTTCTGAGGAGTGGCTGGTGAGCTTGAACTGCTGACCTTGCAATTAAAATTGACATTGCAGTCCAGCGCATTAACCCACAGCACCACACCAGGATTTCATAAGCAGATTAAAGGTCATTTATTTTACTTCTATCTTGCCCTCTATCAAATACTGAGCACATTTTTGATCTTATGTCTAATATTTTTTCCCCTTCTGCATTCTGGGCTATATCATGATTTCCAATAAACAGTTTCCTGAATTTGAGAAATAGAAAAGAGTTTTATAAATATTTTCTACCACTTGTCAGTCTTTTTGAACTTTGTCCATATACATTCTTGTTAAAATATCAGCCATCAGATACTTTAAACCCTGGAGTACTGGTGTGGTGCTGTGGATTAATGTGCCAGACTGCAAAGCCATTTGAACGGCAAGGTTGGCAGTTCAAGCTTACCAGCTTCTCCTTGGGAACCCTATATAGGGTCACTATGGGTCAGAACTGACTCAATGGCACTTCACAACAACATACATATAATACTAAGATCTATATTACCTACCTCACCTTCCCTTCTTTTCTCTTGATATTTCTTTACTAAAATCACATTTTTTTTGTCTGTCAGTTCTCTTTTCTATTGATCACTTTCACTTCCCTCTCTTTTTTGGAATTTCACCAACTAAATTTATATGTAACTATAGATTCTAGGAGATAAGATTCCCTCAGTTGACGAAAAAAAATTTCCAATAGTTTTTCATATTAATGAAATGTAAGAGATTGTGAGTTGTAACAATGGCAGCCATCTAGTGAATTGCTTGTTAATTGAGGCCAAAGAGTTCTAAAAGGTAAAGAAAAGGCATCATTCTGAGCTTTATCTAAACTGGTATTGCCCTTCAGTTTCATACAAATATATAACAACGTACTATTTAGTAGATTTTGCTTTGAAATCAGCTATAGGTGGAATAGGATTCAGTCTTTAACAATGACTAGCTGTATGATCTTGGGAAAGTAACCTGGTGTCACTACATTTTAGTGTCTCATTTTGGATGGTGATACCTGTTGTGACAATTAAGTAAAATGAGATATCGAAAGTAGGAAATATACATTTATTTGTTTTGTAAATGTTAACTACTATGTTGGTAATAATGCATTGGGAAATAATTTCTTTCTCTTCATTTCGTCAGATACATTGTCAATCTTCCTATTAGTCCTTTGAAAAGTATATTGATAAGTCATAGGGAAAAAACAAAAAGAAAACCTGATCTCCTGTTATTCCTTTTTTAAACTTTTGGATCTTAAAGGTTCAGTATGCAACTGGTGTTACCCAAGCACTTCAGTAAAAGTGTTTACAGTTGAGAGAAGACACATACATTAGAGCTATAAAAATAATGTCTTTTTTGGTTTTGTGTTTCACTTCCACTCCATGTTGCTATCTTGCTGGACTCCATTCTTTCTTCCCTCAATATTCTTCATTTGCAAATCAATGAATGCTAATGCTTATATGTTGATGTAATTGTGACTATAGGAATGGGTCCCTCAAACTTATAGTGTGCACCTAAGGTAGAGGAAAGGTGCTCTGGTAGCATAGTGGTTATAAGTTGGGCAGCTAACCGCAAGGTCAGCATTCGAAACTATCAGCCATTCTATTGAAGAAAGATGAGGTTTTCTGCTCCATTAAAGATTTACATCCTTGTAAACCATATACAGGGTCGCTATGATTCTGAAGTGGTTCCACAGCATATCACCACCACCACCAATGAAGCAAGGAGACATAGACTTTCCCTGCACACCCTTCCCAATGTTTCTACATCTTCATCCCTTGACTAGTCAGTGCCTCCAATTAAGCAGGCTAAGATTACTCAAGTCTTGCAAGATACAATACTCAACTGATACAAAAGATAAAGAAAATAAAGAAGCTTGATTTGATATGCAGAGATTTATACTTTTTAGTAGAGTCAGAGATATTAAAATTTCAAATAGTTTTTTTTATTAATGAGATTATTAGTTGTTACAATAGCAGCCTTCTAGTGTTGTTGTTGTTGTGAAGTGCCATCAAGTCGGTTCCAACCCATAGCAACCCTGTATAGGGTTTCCAAGGAGCAGCTAGTGAGTTTGAACTGCTGACCTTGTAGTTCAAACAGCTTTGCAGTCTGGCGCATTAACCCACAGTGCCACACCAGGAGTCCTGGTGTCATCAAACTGGTTCCAACTCACAGAGATACTGTATAGGGTTTCTGAGGAGTGGCTGGTAGGTTTGAACTGCTGACCTTGAGATAAGCAGTCCAGTGCTTATCCTATAGTGCCACACTATGACTCTAATTCATACTTATGTGTTAGTAATTCTATGACCCAAGTTTCAAAAAATGAGTATTCTCTAAATCAGGATTATTTTCTTAACTGAGCTAGAAGTTATAGATTGTGCTCTGCTTGGGAAATAATCACAGTCCAGTGAATATCTAACTTGATTATTGAGTACCCTGAACACAAGTATGTACAATAATAAGAAAGCTCTATTTTTTTCCAATGATTACTTCTAAGCATGATTTGTTGCTTCATCTTTCTTCACTTTAACACTAAATTATGGCTTATTTCTGTTGTGATGGTCTCATTTAGTAATTGCCTTCTCTAGCACAATAGTGGTTATGGCTAAGGCTGCTAACCTCAAGGTCAGCAGTTCAAAACTACCAGTTCTTCCATGGGAAAAAGAGGAGGATTTCTGTTCCCACAAAGATTTACAGCCTCAGAAACCCTCTACAAGGTCACTGAGTCAGAAATGACTCCACAGCACACAACTACCACCACCACTTCAGTAAGAAAGAGTACGTTGTATACAGTTTCCTCCTTTGTTTACTTCTACATACTTATTCAATATTTATGCTGAACAAATAATTTGAGAAGTTGAGCTGTAGGAAGAAGACCATGGCATCAGCATTGGAGGAAGACTCATTAACAACCTGTGCTGTGCAGATGACATAATCTTGCTTTCTGAAATTGAAGAGGAATTGTAGCACTTACTGATGAAGATCAAAGACTCCAGCTTTCAATGTGAATTACACGTGAAAACAAAGAAAATATAAATCTTCAAAAACAGACCAGTAAGCAATATTATGATTGAACAGAGAAATACTGAAGTCATCAAAGATTTCATTTTACTTGTTTTCATAAAGAACACTCATGTAAGCAGCAGTCAGTAAATCATACAATATATTTGATTATGCAAATCTGCTGCAACAGATCTCTTTAAAGTGTTAAAAAACAAAGATGTCACTTTGAAGAGTCAGGTGTGCCTCATCCAAGCCATGGTATAATCAATTACTTCATAAGCATGGTGGTGGTGGTGGTGGTGGTGGTGGTAGTGTGCCAGGGAGTTGGTTTCAACTCATAGCAACCCAGTATAGGGTTTCTGAGACTGTAAATCTTCACAGCAGAAAGCCTCATCTTTCTTCCATGGATTGGCTGGTAGTTTTGAACTGCTGACCTTGAGGTTAGCAACCCGACTCATAACAATTTCACTACCAGAGCACCTTTCATAAGCATGGGGAAGATGAAAAATGAATAATGACCAAAAATGTAATCACAATGAATTATGATGTTGGTGAAGAATATTAAATACACCATGGACTTTTGATGAATGAACAAATCTCTGGTTTTATTGGAAGAAATACAACCAGAATGTCTTTTTGGTTTCTTTGTGTACTGCTTAAGGTTTCTAGAGTAATAAAGTCTCATTAAAATAAAGGCTTTATTTTAAAGTCTCATTTGAGACTTTATTATTCTAGAAACCTTAAGCAGTACTCAAAGAGAGCAAAAAAGGTAATTAAGCCCCATTTAATATCCTGTTAGGTATATTTCTTAAATTAGTCAATCCAATATTTCTGTAAATTTGCATTAAATCATGAAATGAAGAGCTTGTTCTGTATGCCTAAACTTCCTGTGTATCTAGTCTTTTGAAAATTAGATTAAAAATATATTAAGGGCAGAAGAACCACTGCTTTGTGTATTTGCTTCAATCATATAAATGCACATCCATAACTTATGGCGTTGGTTAAATATTACAATAATTTATTTCTTGGCTTCCCACTTTGATTCAGCAATTATTGATGTTTTGAAGAAATTTACCTATTTAATAGCATAATAAAATAATTGCAGTGAAAGATCAAATAAGTAATAAAAACAGGCTAAAATATTGAATAAAGATATACTTTGAGCTTTGGGAAAATATGGGAAGAGAGAAAAATTATTAATAATCATGAATTTTTTGTCAGGGACCAAGTCTTGGCTTATTTACCAATAAGTTATCTTGCTTATCTCCTTTCCTATCTCTAACAGAAATACAGATGAGTGGCTAAATTATACATATAAAAACCTTGGCTGTTATAAATTAAATATGTGATATATGAGTACATAATAAGAAAATAAATGCCATTCTCTATGGCAGCTCGAAAAGACAAAGTTAAGTATTATAATGAAATGTACAAAGACCTGGAGTTAAAAAACAAAAAGGGAAGAAGAACACACTCAGCATTTCTCAAGCAGCAAAAAGTAAAGAAAAAGTTCAAGTCTTACCTTCCAAAATTGAAGGATCCTATGGGCAAAATTTTAAATGCTGCAAAAAGCATCAAAAGAAGATGGGAGGAATACACAGAGTCACAGTATCAAATTGAAATGGCTGATGTTCAACCATTTCAAGAGGTATCATATGATCAAGAACCAATGGTACTGAAGGAAGAAGTTCAAGGTACACTGAAAGCACTGGTAAAGAACAAGGCTCTGAGAGCTGATGGAAAACAAATTGAAATCTTTCAACAAACTGATGAAGCATTTGAGGCACTCACTAATCTATTCCAAGAAATTTGGAAGACAGTTATGTGGCCAACTAATTGGAAGAAATCCATATTTATGCCCATTTCAAAGAGAGGTGACCTAACAGAAAGCAGAAATCAGTGGACAATATCAATCATATCATATGCAAGTAAAACTTTGCTCAAGATAATTCTAAAACAGCTCCAATTGTACATCAACATAAAGCTGTCAGAAATTTAAGCTGGATTCAAAAGAGGATGTAGAAATAGGCATATCATTGCTGAAGTCAGATGGACATTGAATGATAGTAGAGAATACCAGGAAAGTGTTTACCTGTGCTTTATTGATTGTGTAGATCATGACAAGCTACAGATAACATTGAAAATAATGGGTATGTCATGACATTTAATTGTGCTCATGAGGTACCTGTACATAGACCAAGAGGTAGTCAGTAGAACAGAATAAGGGGACACTGAATGATTTGGAATTGGTAGGGGTGTAAACCAGGGTTGTACTCTTTCACCATACTTATTCAATCTGTGTGCTGAGCAAATGCTCTACGAAGCTAGATTATATGAAGAAGAATGTGGCATCCAGATTGGAGGAAAGCTCATTTACAACCTACAATATGCAGATGATACAACATTGCTTGCTGAAAATGGAGAGGAATTAAAATATTTACTGATGAAGATCAAGGACCACAGCCTTCAGTATGTGTTGCACCTCAATGTGAAGAAAACAAAAATCCTCACCACTAGTTATCATGATGAACGGAGAAAAAAATTGAAGCTATCAATTACTTGAATCCTCAACTGACATTAATGGAAACAGTTGTCAAGAAATCAAGACATATTGTTTAGGCAAGTCTGCTGCACAACACCTCTTTAAAGTGTTCTAAGCAAAGATGTCATTTTGAGGACTAAGGTGTGCCTGACCTAAGCCATGGCATTTTCAGTACCCTCATATGCATGTGCAAGTTAGACAATGAATAGCAAGACGGTAGAAGAATTGATATATTTGAATTATGGTGTTGAAGAAGAATATTGAAAATATCATGGACTGCCAGGAGAACAAACAAATCTGTGTTGGAAGAAGTACTTCCAGAATGCTCTTTAGAAGCCAGGTGGGCAGACATCATCTCTTATAATTTGAACATATTATCAGGAGGACTCATTCCCTAGAGAAGGGCATCATATTTGATAAAATGGAGGGTCAGTGAAAATGATGAAGTCTCCTCACAATATGGATTGGCACAGAGGCAGCAGCAATGGGCTCATGCATAATAATGATTCTGAGGATGATGCAGGTCCCAGCAATGTTTCATTCTGTTGTGCATAGGGTCACTATGAATTGGAATTCACTCGATGGGTACCTAACAACAACAACAAGATAATAAGTAACAGACTGGATTCAAATTGAAATCTGTTTCAAATACCCATTTTGCTCAGTCTTTGTTAATTCTTACATCAGAAAATTTCATATTGAAAGGTTTTTGTAAATTCTTGTATTAAATTTTTCTTTTATACTTGTTTCCCCCACTGCCCTGTGGTGCAGTACATTATGGTTCTTCTAGCCATCGCCATTGTAACTCTCACCAAATGACTGGGTGGAACCATGCAAATAGAGTGCATATGACTCTAACATAGGGATTGGTCAGCTTTGTCATCTACTGGGTTTAAAATGAGCTGTTTCAGAAGCAGCAATGCGGGAACTCTCAATCTTTGAAAGATCCCTGTGAGGTAAAGTGGTGGCAACAAAGGCAGCAGCAGAAAGCATAAGAGAGAATGGCAGACTTCCTGACTCATGGGCAACTAAAGTTGAGCACCTTCAGCTTCCTTATTAGACCCAAAAAAGTTAAGAATGGTATATGAGTTCTGTGTGGCCATTGTAATGAGTCACCCAAGCCAACAGAGCACCTGGGAGTACCATGAGAGGAATGGTTGGTGTCAGAATTGAGAAGGAAGTTTGGAGGGTAGAGGTACGTCTGACTTCTGCCTCATAGGAATCAGCCTTGTGCTGATGCTAACGGTGATTCTCTTCTTCCCTACTTGTGCAGCTGGAGGAAGTCAGACGGTTCCTCTAAGTCATTTTTGCAACAAATTTTCTGAGAGGACTATACAAAATAAATGTTTATCCACTGTACTATGAGCTTCATCAGAACAGGGACAGAACTTTTCTTGATCTCTGTCATCACTATTTAGCACAGTGCCTATAATTTGGCACATGCAAGAATCTAATAGATTTAAAAACTATATGGGATGGGACAAAGTAACATCCAAGGAAAAGTAGAACATATGTAAATACCTTTAGTTTGATCATGTAAAGAAGACAGGTTTTAGGAAGTATCCTCTTTAAAAAAATTAAAACACTGAAATTTAGCACCTTTATTCCTTTGTGAACTATATTGGCCTGAGAAAGAAAGAGAAATATTCATTTGAGAATTGTTTCCCTTTATAAAACAGGATGAGCAGATTGCAGCAGCTGAATGGAACATCCTGGCAGACTGCAGTAGGAGAATGATAACGTGAGAATCAATGTTTAAAACATTCCCCTCAAAATCAAATTTGAAAAATAAAAAAATACAATCTCTGAGAAAAGCCTAAGGTATTTGGAAGTTATGAGCAGGAATGAAGAATTTCTTTTCATTTTATTTAAATCTTTCATTCCCTAATTGTTCCTGGCCCAGCTCATAAACATCTTTAGAAGAGTTAATTGCCTTTAAATTCCAGAGTAGGAGACTTTATCTTTTACAACTTTTTTAGATGTTTTATTTTCCTGGAGAGCCTGTAATTCTATAAAATACCAGGCAATGTGAGCCACTGGGACATTACTCACTGCTATCAAGTTGATTCCAACTCACAGTGACCCTATAAGACCAAGTAGAATGACCCCACACTGTTTCCAAGGCTGTGATTTAGAGAAGCAGACTGTCACATCTTTCTCTTGCAGAGTGGCTGGCTGGTGGGTTTGAATTGCCAGTCTTCTGGTTAGCAACCAAACACTTAACCACTGTGCCACCAAAGCTCCTCATTGTATAAATAACATTGATCCTCAAACCTGTAGCTATGTCAAATCATCTGTGCTTAAAATGGGAGAATATACACTAGGCCTGGTTACTAGTGATGGGTTCTCTAGGGTCTGCTCCTACACCTGTGTTGCTGTTGACAAGTGCCATTGAGTTATTTTTGACCCACAGCAACACTGTGTAGGGCTTCTGGGATGTTACAAAAGGAATCCTACTTACCTTCTTGGTGTCAGTTCAGGAGTTTGTATAAATGCTGATTGCAATGCAACATATACATATTTCAATACAATAAGTATTGTATTGAAATTAGGATGCACACAAACCCCTGAAATAACACCAAGAAAGTCAGTAGGACTCCTTTTTAACACTCCAGCATAGATGCAGGAGGAGTCCTGGTGTGGCACTGTAGGAAAAGCACTGGATTGCAATGTTGATTTCAACTGCAA
Organism: Chrysochloris asiatica; assembly: GCF_000296735.1. Classification (NCBI taxonomy): domain Eukaryota; kingdom Metazoa; phylum Chordata; class Mammalia; order Afrosoricida; family Chrysochloridae; genus Chrysochloris; species Chrysochloris asiatica. The sequence goes on from NW_006408576.1 coordinate 15,077,361, forward strand.
GGTTGGCAGATCAAATTTATCAGTTGCTCCTCAGAAATCCTATACAGGTTTGCTATGACTATGCGTAACAACATATATAATCCCCTTTGAGGATTACACTGGGAGAATATGCTTGTTTTATACTCCTTTGAGAAATCCTCTAATACTGGATTACTAGAAGCCCTACAATTCTTATTCTTCTTTAGTTTCTCAAACTTTTTGTGATTTTGTGTTACCAGTCTTAAATAATGGCAGTGTTTCATAGTAGCAACTCTATCTACTTGTCTATACAGTTCCAGATTTATCCTGGTTTCTCTTAGCCAAACTTGTAAGACAAAAATTACAAATAGAGTCCTTAAAATTGTGGATTTACATATTCAATCTAGAACTCTGAGATGCTGTTTTTGTTAGGTGCCATGGAGTCGATACCGACTCATAATCACCCTAATCACAACAGAAAGAAATGCTACCTGGTCCTGAGCCAACCTCGCAATCTTTGCCACATTTGAGCCCATCACTGCTGCCACTGTGCCAATCCACCTCATTGGGGATTCTTCTTCTTTTTCT
>NW_006408576.1:15078006-15081426 GCF_000296735.1 Chrysochloris asiatica
TTTACCTAACACAATATCCTTCTGCAAGGACTGGTCCTTCCTGAGAATATGTTCTAAGGATAAGATATGAAGTCTGGTCATCCTGGCTTCCAGAGAGCATTCTGGCTGTACTTTTTCCAATAACAGAAATATTGATTTGTTCTTTTGGCCGTTAATATTCTCCAACACCATTGCTCAAATGCATCAGTTCTTCTATGGTCTTTCTTAGTCACTGCCCAACTTTCACATGCTTATGAGGCTATTGAAATACCATTGCTTAGGTCCAGGGCACCTTAGTCTTCAAACTGACATCTTTGTTCTTCAACACTTTGAAGAGGTCTTATGCAGCAGATTTGCCCAATGCAATATGTCATTTGATGTCTTGACAGCTTCCTCCATGAGAGCTGATGGTTGATCCAAGCAAAATGAAGTCTTTGGCAATTTCAATCTTTTCTCCCTTTATCTTGATGTTATTTATTGGTCAAGTGGTGAGGATTTTTGTTTTCTTTATGTTGATGTTCAACCCATACTGAAGACTGTGATCTTTGATCTTCATCAGTAAACATTTTAATTCCTCTTTACTTTTCAGCAGGCAAGGTTGTATCATCTGCATATTGCAGGTTATTGATGAATATTCCTCCAGTCCTGAAGAGACATTTATGTTCATGTCATCCAGTTTCTCAGATTATTTGCTCAGCATACAGGTTGAATAAGTATGGTGAAACAATACAACCCTGGCACACACCTTTCCTAATTTTAAACCAGTCAGTGTTCTCATGTTCTGTTCAATCAGCTATCTCTTGGTCTATGCACAGGTTCCACATGAGCACAATTAAGTGTTCTGGAATACTCATTCTCCGCATTACTTTCCATAGCTTGTCATGATCCACACAATTGAAAGCCTTTGCGTAGTCAATAAAGCACAGGTAAACATCTTACTGGTAGTCTCTGCTTTCAGCCAAGAACCATCTGACATCACAATGACACCTCTTGCTCTATGCCCTTGTCTGAATCAGGCTTGAACCTGGTTGCACCCGCGTTTAAATTAGCTTTAGTAAAATTTTGCTTGCATAGTATATTCATGATATTGTCTGATGATTTCTACATTCTATTGAGTCATCTCTCTTTGGAATGGGCACAAATATTGATCTTTTCCTATCAGTTGGCCAGGTCTTCCAAATTTCTTGGCATAGATGAATGAGTGTGTCCAGTGATGCATTATTATGTTGAACGATTTTAATTTGTATTCCATCAATTCCCAGAGCCTTGTTTTTTGCCAATGTCATCATTGCATCTTGGACTTCTTCTGTCAGTATCATTGACTCTTGATTATATGCTCTTTAAATGGTAGAACATCAACCATCTTTTCATGGTATAGTGATTCTCTGTATTTCTTCATCTTCTATTAATGCTTTCTGCATCATTTAATATTTTGCCCATGAAATTCTTCAATATTTCACTCCAAGGCTTAAATTTTTGCTTCAGTTACCTCAACTTGAGGAATGCTGAGCATGTTCTCTTTTTGTTTCTTATCTCCAGGTCTTTGCACATTTTAATGCATTAGATTTGTTCTTGAGATTATCTCTAAAATCAGGTGGGATGCATTCAAGGTCATATTCTAGCTTTTGTTTTTTAATTTTAATTTTCTTCAGCTTCAGCCAACATTTGCATATGAACTATTGATGGTCTGGTCCACAGTCTGCCCCTGGCCTTGTTTGGCTGATGATATGGCGCTTTCCCACTGTCTCTTTCCACAGATATCGTCAATTTATTTTCTTTGTACTCCATCTGGTGAGTTACATGTGTATAGTCATCTTTTCTGTGCAGAAGACATTCATCTTGAAAAATATATCATGCATTTGGCATCATCGTGGTTAGAACTCTGATATAGGCAATTACAAAATCTATCTCAAAATCAATAAATGTCACATGTACATGATATTAATCATTCTTTATCCCCACCTTTCTCTCACCAATCATAGCACCTGCTACAATTTCTTGCTCTAATGAGTATCAAAAAGAGTTTTCATCAATAATGCTGCTGCAGATGTAATCATGATTATTATTATGATGATAATAATACATACAACCTGTATAGAGTTTCCAAGGAGCAGCTGGTAAGGTAGGAATTGACTGGGACAGAATCAAATCAACAGCAATTAACAGCAACAACAACACTTTTGTTAGATTTATTAGAAATATTTGTTATTAATATTGTTGTTCTAAATTTGTACCACTTTTACCTATGAGTTATCCTGTATATACTGCGATCATCATCATCAGAATATGATTACATCATCATCATCATTATTGATGAAAACTATTCTTGATGTTAATTGTAGCAAGAAATTGTAGCAGGTGTTTTGATTGGTGAGAGAAGGGTGGTGGTAAAGAACAGACAATATCATTTACATGTGATCATTATTGATTTTGATATACATTTGTAATTAATTGCCTATCTCAGAATGTCAAGTTTGCCTAATTTTAGTAGTCATTTATATCACCAAGGACTCAAGTTCATTCCAACTCTCTGCTCTACCATCCAGGTTGTATTGTCTTTGACCTCCAAGCTCACTTCCTAAAAGATCAAAAGGTGACAACCAAGAAGCATATCACCATCAAAGATAAAAAAGGATAATCTTCTCTTGTCCCTATTTCTAAAATAAAGAGAATTTTCTCACAAGCCCCATAGCTTCTCTACCCTCTGGTAATATTGGTAGGATTGTACTCACATGTGCATTACTAAGCCAAATCATTGTTTAGGGGAAAGTTATAATAATGATATTAATGATGTCACTAGGGGTGGTGTCACCCAGTATGGTAATATATGAGGTCACTCCCTTGTGCACCTCTGCACACACTGTAAGTATTCAAAAATATTTTCTTATTTATTAAAAGAGGCACTACTTTCAGAGGGCTTATTTCTGTTTGATGGCTTCATTACAAAATGCGAAGTGCAAATGTATGGTATTCATAGTTGTCACTAACAACAACAAAAGAAGGTGGAGTTATTTTTATTAATTTATATTCTCTTCTTATTCAACATTGTTCAACATTATTCCTGATGATCACACTTATTTAAATATTAGAAGAGAATATTTGGTTACATCCATATAAATAAGTTGAATTTCTCAAAGGATAAACTTAATTTCTAGAGTTAATTATGACTACTACTATAATGATTATCTATTACAAGTGATGATTTCTTTTCCTTTCCTATTCATGAGTAATATCTCTTTTAAGAAACTAGCGTTGAAGCTGCACGCTAAGCCCTACAATGTTCAATAGACTCCTGTGAACCCTGGTGGATACCTGGTTGGTCAGCAGTGTGGCAAGACCTGGGACTCTTGGGCCCAGAGTCAATGACATAGCCACAGAGGACTAGAGTGGAGAGTGAAGCATCCAGCTGATAAGAAGAGAGGGCATATGCACAAGAACTCC
>NW_006408576.1:15082143-15084788 GCF_000296735.1 Chrysochloris asiatica
GTTCTCCCATGTAAACTATCACACAATTCACAATAAAACATTAAAAAAAAAAAAAGAAGCATAGCCTTGACAATCAAAGGCAGATATTTTTGTCAATTTCTTATCTAATACATTGGAGAAATTTGGTTAAGCAATTGCAACTCAATAAAACCTCGGTTTTCTTTCACTTGCATAGCCTATCAATAAAGAGATATTGAAAAGTATGAACAAGAAGTAAAATATCCTCACTCAGTAGATTATTAAAATGCTAACAAGAATTAGGGGGCCTTTACTTAAAAATTAGAATATAATTTCAGTATTTAAAATAAACTTAGGGTTTTTTCAACTGCATTTATTAAAAAGAACCAGTGGGTTTTTTAATATAAGAATATTGAACAATATTACTGAATGCCAATGTTGTTGTTTAGTGCTGTTGCATTAATTCTGACTCATAACAACCCTCTATAGGATTTCCAAGAAGTGGCTGGTGGGTTTGAACTGATGACCTTGAGGTTCAAACCAACTTTGCACTCCAGTGCTTATCCTAAAGCACAATACCAGGATGCCAATGGAGTCACAATAATTACTTAGTCATACAGTATAAAGAAATTTAAATGAAGCCATCATTTCTTTGTCGGTTTGTCATACTGTGGTGGCTTGCATGTTGCTGTAATTCTGGAAGCTATGCCAAAGTTATTTTAAACACCTGTTGTGGCACTATGGGTTAATGCACCAGACTGCAAGGCCATTTAAACTTCAAGGTCAGTGGTTCAAGCTCACCAGTTGCTCCTCGGAAACCCTGTACAGGATCACTATGGGTCGGAATTGACTCAATGACACTTACAACAGCAACAACAAGGGTCACACATGGTGGACCTGAGCTTCCAGACTAAGAGACACTCGGAAGAAGGAGAGGCAGACTACTTCTGAAGGGTTAGCCACTGAAAAGTTTATAAATTACAGCAGAACACTGTCACATATAGTGCCGGAAGATGAGCCATTCAGGTTGGAATATACTTGATATACAACTGACCAAGACTTACCTCTTCAAAGTTGAGTTGAGCATGATGATAAGAATGGAGTAAAGCAGATGGGAACCACCTTAAAATTTGAAAAGACAGCTGCATACATTTATTAATACTTGGAACGTGATATGTATGAAGTAGGAACCCAGGAAATTGGTAATTGTCAAAAATGAAATGGAACCTATAAAGTAGATTTTAGTTAGCTAAAATGAATGGGAATTGGCCATTTTTAATCAGACAATACTATGGTTTATTATGCAGGGAATGGCAAATTCAAGAATAATGGCATAAACTTAATCATCACAAAGAATATTTCAAGGTCTATCATGAAGTACAATGTTGTCTGTGACAGAATAATACTCATATGCCTGCAAGAAAGATCAGTAAATATCAACCACTATTATTCAAATTTACGCAAAAACTGCTAAAGCCAACAATGATGAAACTGAAGAATTCTATAAACTTCTTCTGCCTGGAATTGAGTAAACATGCAATCAAAATGCGTTGATAATTATTAGTGATTGAAATCCCAAGGTTAGAAATAAAGAGGAAGGATCAGTAATTGGAAATTATGGCCTTGTTAATAGGAAAGATGCTGGGGATCTGGGGATCACATGATAGAATTTCACAAGGCCAATGACTTAATTATTACAAATATCTTTGATAAGCAGCATAAAAGGCAATTATACACCTGGACCTCACCATATAGAATATATAGGAATCAAACTGACTATGACTGTAGAATGAGATGTTGGAAAAGCTCAATGTTATTAGCTAAAAGAAAGACAGGGGAAAACTGTGGAACAGACCATCACTTGTTCATAAACAAGCTCAGTTTGAAGCTGAAGAAAATTAAAACAAGTTCATGAGAGCCAAAATATGACCTTGAACATATTTCACATGAATTTAGAGACCATCTCAAGAACAGATTGGGTGCATTAGACACTAAAGACTGAAGACCAGAAGAACTGTTGGATGACATCAAGAGCATACAGGAAAAAAAGCAAAAGCTTATGAAAAATACAAGAAAGAAAAATCCAAAATAGGTGTGAGAAGAGACTCTGAAATGTGTTCTGCAGCATAGAAATGCTAAAGCGAATTAAAAAGAAAAATGCTGAACAGAAATTTTCAAAGGACAAATAGATTAGACAAAGTCAACTATAATGATCTACAGTTAAAAAATTGATTTCTTGATTGCTGCTTCCATGAGATTCGATAGTTGATCCAAGAAGAATGAAGTCCTTGACAACTTCAATCTTTTTTCCATTGATAAGATTGTTGTTTATTGGTCTGTCCAGTGGTGAGGATTTTTGTTTTCTTGACATTGAGATGCAAACCATACCAAAGGCTGTGCTCTTTGATCTTCATCAGTAAATGTTTCAAGTCCCCTTCACTTTCAGCAAGCAAGGCTGTATCATCTACATATCACAGGTTGTTAATAAATCCTCCTCCAATCCTATGCCACGTTTTTGTTCATCTAACCCAGCTCGGATTATTTGCTCAGCATACAGAATGAATAAGTATGATGAAAGAATACAACCTTGTCACACACCTTTTTTAATTTTAAACCATTCAGTGTTCCCATGTTCTGTTCGAACAACTGCCTCTTGGTCTGGGTACAGATTCCTCATGAGCACGATT
>NW_006408576.1:15085797-15087529 GCF_000296735.1 Chrysochloris asiatica
TTCAGATGATCTCTAAATTCAGGTGGGATACAGTCAAGGTCTTATTTTGGCTCTCGTAGACTTGTTTTCATTTTCTTCAGCTTCAGTTTGAATTTGCATATGAGTAATTGATGGTCTGTTTCACAGTCTACCCTTAGCCTTGTTTTCACTGATGATATGAGCTTTTCCACCGTCTCTGTCCACAGATGTAGTCAATTTGATTTCTACGTATTCTATCTGGTGAGGTCCATGTGTATAGTCATCTCTTATGCTGTCTAAAGAAGGTATTTGAAATGAACAAATCATTGATTTTGCAGAATTCTATCATGTGTTCTCCAGCATCATTTCTATCACCAAGGCCATATTTTACAACTACTGATCCTTTCTCTTTGCTCCCAACCTTTGCATTCCAATCACCAGTGATGATTAATATATGTTGAATGCATGTTTGATCAATTTCTGATTGAAGAGGTTGGTAGAATTCTTATATTTTATCCTCACTGGTTTTAGTGGTTGGTGCATAAATTTGCGTAATAGTGGTATTAACTGGTCTTCCCTGTAGGCGCATGGATATTATCCTTTCACAGACAGTGTTGAACCTCATGACTGATCCTTTGGTCAAGGGTATAGGAGTAGCTGTGCTCCCCTGCTAGAACCTCCAAACAACTTGACTTGAAGAAGAAAAAAAACTTTTGATAAAGTAAATATATGTAAATTGCTAAAATTTGATGACTTGACCTATATTTATGGATGCAGTAGCTCAAAATACCAGCTGAGAGTAAAGGAGTCTTTATCCTTACCCTTTTCTATGCAGGGTTGATAGGGGTGGGCAATTTAAACATTAGTTACCTAAACTGGGTGGAAGGGGAGTCTATGAAAGCACGAAGTGACTGGCTTACAAGTTTTTAAGAGGGAGTTTAATTTCAGAGTGTACAGGGAAGGTAGAATCCCCACTGGATCATTTTCATCTTGTCTAGATGGTTCTGGTGAAAGGAGATAGAGATAAGATTCAATAGTGAATAATTGTTATCATGATTAACTGCAATTGTCACAATTGTAAACATAGAAGTTTTGTAACATAAAGAGGGGAGTAGTTAATGTTGCATTCCTGGAACAAAGGACCCTAGGACCATCAAGGGAAAGAGCATGAGCAGAATGTATGACCCTATGCAGAGAAGCAGCGACACCAGTGATGGAGGCAGAGATGATGACATGGAGAGATGGAGCAGCTGAGGACTCTAGACTCATGGAAAGAGAAAAGCTGTACGCTAGCAGCCAGGATTGACACTGCAGAATGTGCCCTTTGGTTGTTTAAATGATTATATATTCCTAAGTGTTTTGTGTACATCCTCTCAAAATAAACAAACAAAGAAACAGAAAAAAAAAAACAAAAAAAAAAACAAAACAGAGGGAATAAAAGTAAATACTGTTGAATGATGATGCATGAAGGGGATTGTAATTATTATAATGAAATGAAATAGATAGGGTGAGTGTACAACAGATGTTCTGCCATATAAACTATCACTCAATTCACAATAAAAACTAAAAATAAATCAATATTAAAAAAAAAAAAAAGACGGAAGGTATACAGATGCACTGTATCAAAAACGAAATAGTAGGTGTTCAGCCATTTCAAGAGGTAGTATATAATCAAAATTAAGAAAGGTGTGCGACAAGGTTGTATTCTTTCACCATACTTATTCAACCTGTATGCTGAGGAAATAATACGAGAAGCTGGGTTCTATGAAGAAAA
>NW_006408576.1:15088024-15111103 GCF_000296735.1 Chrysochloris asiatica
GCCAAAAGAACCAACAGATCCATTTTGGAAGAAGTGCAGCCAGAGTGCTCCTTTGAGGCCAAGATGGCCAAACTTTGTCTCTCATACTTCAGACATATTGTCAGGAGGGAGCAGTTGCTAGAAAAGGATATCATGTTTGGTAAAGTGGAGGGTCAGAGGAAAAGAGGAAGACCCACCCCCCAATGAAATGGATTGGCCAAGTGGCATCATCAATGTACTCAAGCATGGCAACAATGGTGAGGTTGCCACAGGATTGGGCAATGTTTCATTCTGCTGTGCGTAAGGTCACTATGGATTGGTACAGACTCAATGGCACCTAGTAACAACAACAAATATAATTAAAAAACCCATGGTACTGAAAGGAGTCCAAGCTGCACTGAAGACACTGGCAAAAAACAATGGTCTAAGAATTAAAAGAATACAAATTGAAATCTTTCAACAAATTGATGAAGCACTAGAGTCCTCAGTCATCTATTCAAAGAAATTTTCAATACAGCAATCTAGACAATAGATTGGAAGAGATCCTTATTCTGGTCCACTTCAATTAGAGGTGATCCAACTGAATATAGAACTCATCAAACAATATCATTAATGTCACATGAAAATAATTCAAAAGCTAACACAATATATCAACATGGAATAGTCACAAAGTCAAGCCAGATTTTGAAGAGGAAATGAAATAAAGAATATTATTGTTGACGTCAGATAGCACTTGGCTGAAAGAAAATAGCGAAAAGATGTTTCTTTGAGCTTTATTGACTATTCAAAGGTTTCCAATTGTGTGGATCAAGACAAGTTATAGATAACATTGTGAGGAATTATTATTCCAGAACACTTCATTGTTCTCATGTGGAAACTGCATGTAGACCAAGAAGTAGTTAGAATTGAACAAGGAGATTCTGAATGGTTTAAAGTCAAAAAAGAATGTGTTAGAAATGTATTATTTCACCATTCCTATTTAATCTGTATTCTACAGGAATAATTTGAGAAGCTGGATTATATGAACAAGACTGTGGCATCACAGTTAAAGGAAGATTCATTAATAACATGTGATATGCAGATATTACAACCTTACTTGCTGGAAGTGAAAAACACTTTAAAAACTTTCTGATGAAGATCAAAAGCTACCACCTTTTGTATGGATTGCACCTCAATGTAAAGAAACTAAGATCCTTACAACTGGACCAATAAAGAACATCGTGATAAATGGAGAACGATTGAATTTATCAAAGACTTAGTTTTGTTTGCACCCACAATCAACACTCATGGAAGCAGCAGTCAGAGATGTATTGCATTAGGGCAAATCTGCTGCACAAGATCTATTTAAAGTGTTCAAGAGCAAATATATCACTTTGAGTACTAAGGTGCTTCTGACCCAAGCCATGATATTTTCAATTGCCTCATATGCATGTGAAAGTTGTACAATGAATAAAGAAGACCTTAGAAGAATTGATATTTGACTTATGGTATTGGAGTAGAATATTGAAATTACCATGGACTGCCAGTAGAACAAACAAATCTGTCTTGGAAGAAGTACAGTCAGACTGCTCCTTAGAAGCCAGGATAATGAAACTTAGTCTCTCACGTTTGGTCATGTGATCATAAGAAACTAATCCACGGAGAATGAAATCATGTTTGGAAAAATGAAAGATCAGTTTTAAAGAGGAAGACCCTCAAAAAGATGGATTGGCATGATGGCAGTAGCAATGGGCTCAAGCTTAACAATGATTGTGAGCAGTGGTTCTTTCTGTTATACACAGGGTCACTATGAGTTGGATGCAATTTGGTGGCATCTAACAACAGCAAATGCTATAGTAAGAGAACAAGTTAATGATATTTATTTCTATGTCAGTAGAAACGACAACAGATGCTTTTGAAAAGTATTCTGCAGAATCTGAACTGGACACCCAGCACCTTTCCTAGAGTCATTCATGCTTTGCTTTCACTAAGAATAAATAGTGTCTGAATCTTGATATAAGAAGCCCTGTGCTGCTAACTTCAAGATCAGCAGTTTGAAACTACCAGCTGTTCCACAGGAGAAACATGAGGCTGTTTGTGCTCATAAAGATTTATAGCCTCAAAAACCCTATACAGGGTCCCTATGAGTCAGAACCGACCCCATGATGCATAACCACAACCACCATTGGCAGTTCAATCCCACTAGTTGCTTTGAGGGAGAAAGATGATGCTTTCTGCACCAGTAAATATTTAATCTTAAACACTGTATCGTTGTTATGAGTCAGAATCTATTTAATCCAGTGTGCTTGTTTTTGTAGGGGTTGGTGGTACAATGGTTAATGGCTAACAGACAGATGGTGGTACAAGCCCACCCACAGAACCATGAGAGTAACACCTGGTGATCTGTTCAGGTAATAATTATATCCTAGAAAACTCGATGGGGCACTTCTTCTTTGGCACATGGAGTCACTACAATTCACACACCATACTGCAGAGCCTAACAACAACAACAACCTTGATACAAATGTCCACCAAAATGAGTATTTTTATTAGATTCACTATAACCAGTACATTTTTTTTTTCATTAATTCCTAACTCAATAAGAAAGTCTGCACACCCAGAGAGGGAGATGGTCTGTGTGCTGATGAGTGGGGGTGGGAGGGAGTGAGGGGATGGGAAGTGCAAGTGGGGGCAGGACTGTAGGATGTACCCTTTGATTGGTTAATGATGCATGGAGGGGATTGTAACCATGGCAATGGATATATGATAGGATGAATGTAATGTTCTCCCATGTAAACTATCACATAATTCACAATAAGACATTAAAAAAAAAAAAAAAAGTCTGCACAAATTTGCTACTATTTCTGAAGTTTTGTCCAGAAGAGTTTGTGCTCTCAATAGCCTTATGAGAAAACCCCTCATATGAAAAGTGTTGCACAAGAAAAAGGAAACTTTCTGCACTTCTGCATTCATGCTTGTCATCAAAAGGTGAGGCATTTAGATAATCTCTGTAATAGTAAGTGAAACTATTTTATAATTTAATTTTTATCATTGCAGGAGATTTCATTGCAGGAATTTTGGAATCAGAACACACTTATGCCAATAGGATATCGAATAACTATTTGAACTAAAAGATCAATGATGTTATGAAAATGTGGAAGGTCATTAAAAGTTCTGCTGCCATTATATACTTTTTCATTTGAATTCCTCTAAAACAACATTGTTCCTTTTTTACTTTCTTTTGTGTTAAGTGATGAAATAATTTACCTCATATTCTTAATTGTTAGCATTTGCTAGCTGTACAGTTTGCTTTACATAATTCTTAATATTAAATGAATCATACTAAATAAAGAGACCCAAAATTATATTTGTTTGTTTGTTTGTTTTTATTAAATAAACATGAAGTGTTCAGAAAAGTCACCATGACATTTGCACTTGCATTTTGGCTTTTGGGGACCATAAATGAAAACAAGTTTTAAAAATGAATAATAGCAACACTAGCAAAAATGGAACAAATTGAATTTGATGACCAAATGTTACCTCAATGCTTCAGTCACTCACAAGCACAAGTTTATAACTGTAAACATGGATTGAATGAACCATTAAAAGAATTATTCATGTCAACTAGCCATGAATTAAACTTGCCATCTGACTTTAAAAAACAAGGTGAATATTGTGCTGTAATATTAAGGAAGTTAGAGTTGTAAGGATGACACAGTCTCTCCAAAGCTGGCATGATAATGAGTTTTAGGAAACCCAACCTGCAAAGACTGGTTATTGTTTTTATGTGCCATGGAGTCTATATCAACTCATAGCGACCCTGTACAGGGTTTCTGAGGCTGTAAATCTTTACGGGAGCAGAAAGCCTCATATTTCTCCCATGGAACAGCTGGTAGTTTCGAACTGTTGACCTTGCAATTCACAGCCCAATTCGTAACCACTATGCTACTAGAGCTTCTTAGCAAAGACTGGTATACACTCAGAAGTAGGAATGCTTTAGGATTGATAAGTTTCACCTATGTTATTGTGGTCATTGACTATTATCTGCTAATATGGAACACCCACTGATTAACTTTCTGGATTGGGGACTTAACACTGCTATTTGATTTTCAGAAGCTTATGACTGTCAATGCTTTGTTAATTTTCAGAACCATGGTCACTGGCATGAAGCTGTTGTGAATTGGCTGAGTTTCAGAGCATGTGTACTGATGCTAAGTTACCTCTAATTAACAGTGGCTACTTGTTTATGAATTGGGAGGTTAGCCAAAGAACAACTTCTTTCTTTCTTGACTATGAAAAATAAGTGTTTTGTTTTGTTCTTTTTTTTACAAAATGGCTTCCTTCACAATTGTGACAGTCACAATTTGTCATGATAAAAATTACTCTATTGAATCATCAGAACCTTATCCCCATCTCTTTTCACCAGACCCATCTAGACAAGATGAAAACTATTAAGTGGGGACTCTATCTTTCCCTGCAAACTTTTAAACTGTACTCCCTCTTGAAAACTTCTAAGACAGCCACTTCATGCCTTTATCACCCCCTCATTTTAGGTAACTAATGTCTAAGTTGTCTGTCACTATCTACCCTGTAATATAGAGGGGATAGCATTGATACTTGATGTGAAGACTCCTTCCCTCTCTGTTGGTACTTTGAGCTACTACATCCGTGAGTATGGTCAAGGTCATCAAATTGTAGCTATTTTACTTTATCAAAAATTATTATTATTTTTTAACTTCCTCAGCATGATGCCCTCAAGGTTCAACCATGTTATGTGGTGTCTTACAGCTTCCATATTATTCTTCAAGGTAGCATAACATTCCATTGTGTGTATGTACCAAGTTGCTTATCCATTCTTCCATTGATGAACACTTAGACTGTCTCCATTTTTTGCTATTGTGAATAGTGCTGCTATGAACATTGCAAAACATAACAAAAACAGGGAATTCTGATTATCAAGCCATCAAGGCTAGGTCATGTCGTTGTCCATGGGTTCAGGTGTCTCAAGGTCTCACCAAACTTTGGACCAACCAGCCCTTCCTCATCTCTCTCTCATCTCCAGGTCAGTCAGAGTCCACGGAACGTGGTCAAACTCAGCCCATTTCTCCATTGCTGCCTTTCTCCTTCTTCCACTCACTAGTAGACCAATGTGGTCACCAGCATGCTTACATACCTGCTCATGTGTTCCCTTTGAATATCAGTCTTAGAGGAGGGTTTGTTCTGAAGGCACTTGATTGCTTGCCTTGATGGCTTCCTGATGAACAATTTGCTTATTCACCAGGAAGGTGAATAAGCAAATTGTAGGTAATCATACTGCTATTTTTGTTTTAGGTTTTTCCTGCTGATCTTTCTTTGAAGATGTATCATCTGTCATTCTAGGTGTTTCAGGCTGTCCTTTCTAGTTGAAATGTCCCACCTCAGAAGGTTCTAGATGGGGCTCAGATCCTATATACTGCAAAGGCTCTGCAAGAGGCCTATTTCACTGGGCATATTGTAGGAACCCTTTTAGGTATTTCTATCAATTATAGGACGAAGACGGGCTTATAAGATTTCTGTTATCACGTTTCCCAACATTCCTTTCTATCCCACTCAACTGTCTATTTGTCAATAGTAGGCAAAATAAATCATTATTCACAAGACAGTCAAACATCTTAGTATTATTATCCCCTACAGACTATGCCAACAACAACAACAAAACAGACTATGCCTCAATCTCTGTATCACAGAGCCCTGTTGTTTCAAGGTTGAGCATGTATCACTATTTACCACTGCCCCATTTAACCCATGCAAACCTGTTTCAATGTTCCCTTATGTACCTTTTTCTTCTACCCCTTCCCCCTTCTCGTGTACTGCCCTCCCCAACACCTGAACTATGATGTGTCTGTCCCCTACCCTGTGCTCTGCCATTGCCTCCCTCCACCTCTCCCAAACCACCCCCCTCCCACTAAAAACCAACATTTTTTTCCCCCTTTTAGTATGGGTATCTTTTCTTAAGCTTTTACAATGATGATTTTATTCAATATTTGTCCTTTTGTGACTAATTTCACCCAGCATAATGTCCTCAAGGTTCATCCTTGATTATGTGGTGTCTTACAGCTTCCTTGTTATTCTTCATGGTAGCATTATATTCCATTGTGTGTATGTACCAAAGTTTGTGTATTCATTATTCCATTGATGAGCACTTAGACTGTCTCCATCTTTTTGCTGTTGTGAATAGTGCTGCTATGAACCTTGCAAAACATAAAAAAAACAGGGGAGTAGTTAACCTGATAGTCCAGAAACAGAGGACCCTAGGAACCTAGGACCATCAAGGGAGAAGAACATAAGCATATCCATAAGCATATCCAGAGAAGCAGCGACACCAGAGACGGAGGCAGAGTTGGGGACATGGAGAGAGGGAGCAGCTGAGGACTCTAGATTCACGAGAAGAGAGGGACTAAGAGCTGGTGGCCAGGAGGCGAACTTGCAGAATGTGCCCTGTGGTGGTGTAAATTATTATATATGCCTGAATTAAAAAAAGGAGAGCGCTAAAATGAATAGAGAGAAATACTGTTAACTGATGGTACATGGAGGGGGTTATAATCATTGCAATGAAACAAAGTATATGATTTATTGAATGTAAAACTGATGATCTGCCTTGTAAACTTTCACTCAGTTCACAATAAAAACTTTTTAATAATAATAAAAAAAGTGTTCTTAACACTAGGTTCCCCCCCTTTTTTTTTTCTTCTTTCAACCACATCTGCAGGAGAGACTTTTCTAGATTGTCCAGACTTTTGTTTATAAAGGTATGATTTTCTACTAGAGTTGCTATTTAAGTGTTTGGAGTGTCAGTTAATGTGTGGTGAAATAGCTCCAATTATCTGTATTTAAAATATATTTTAAATATAAAAAAAGTTGTTTACAGGACATTTAGAATAGACTGATAGTGACAGCATAAGACACAGGACAAAGTCACTAAATCCAGGATATGTCCTATATGGTCAGGATGATTGACAAATCTGTAATAAGCATCTACTACATTGGCTATTTTATCAATGCATTACTTGTTTGGACATGAACAATCACAATTTTGATTAGCTAACATGTTTAGTTCAAGTATGAGTATTTTATGCATGCAGTAGATATAGTAGTTGTTCTTATATCCCTATTATTTTAGTCTATTAATTTGTTGGAGTCCTGGTGTGGCGCTATAGATAAACACTTGATGGCTAATCACAAGGTCAATGGTTCAAACCCACTAGCTGCTCCTTAGAAACCATATGTAGGGTCACTGTAAGTCAGAATTGACTCCATGGCACTTAACAACAACATTCATTAGTTGTGAAATCTCTCGTTACTTGGAACTTAATGTTTTCACACTCTTTCTCCTGAAGTACATGTGTTTGAATGGAAGAATTCCAACATGAAAATCTCTAAGACGATGCTCTACAAGCTCACATTTGAAACATAAAGATATAGACACTGAAATCTCTGCAGATTCTTTTACATGGTCTAGATATTTAAGGCTTACAAGATATTGAATTGTCCAAAGATTTCATGTTATCCCAAAACACCCAAACACATTGAAAAACACAGATCATCCGGTTCATACATTGCACTGTTTCTGCAATCTATTTGCAATCTAATTGTTTATCTAATAACCTCCTTCTTTTCGCCTTAACTATCTTGCGTGGTAAGCTATTCCACACACTTATGACTCTCTGTATAGAAAAAAAAAAAAAAAAAGACACTTCCTGACATCTGTTCTGAATTTGTTTTTCTTTAATTTTCATTTATACCCTCTTGTTCTATCATCTGTGTTGGGCTCAAAATAGGAAACCATGTTGACATTTTTCAAACCATTTAAATTTTATGTTCCTTAATTAAAATCTCCCTCTTAACTAGATAGACATCTAACCTGGCAAGTAAATGCCATGACACTACATTTGAAGGAAAACTTTTTTTTTTTCAATCGCCTCCTTCACACAGGAAAAAAGAAAGATCTTGAAGCTACAGTATTTCTGTGGTATCGGCAAGCAAAGGAGATTCACACTTTTCTCCCAAATCAGGAACAAACTTGACTGAAACTAAATTTCAGGGAGTTGATGCTGTTTTTTTTTTTCCCTTAGAAATAGTATTTGTGTTGGTCAGAAGCCCTGGCTGCACAGACCAATTCCAAATTTCTCAGCTCATATATCCTATTTACAGCCTTGGAAACTAATAGAAGCTCTTCTAACTTGGGCCACTGTATAAATTATGTAAGTAAAAAGAAAATTTTAGTTTTCTATGAGACACAGGGGTTATATCAAACTTAAATAGGAAATAAGTAAAATGCTTTCATTAGGTGAGGGTTTTAGTTATGTTACAATGATGCTTGCAAGACAAAATTTAAAAATAGGACATGAACCACGTTTCATTTAATATCTATATGCTCCTTTCCATAGTATCTTGAACAATGCGTTGCAATTAACTCAGTCATTCTTAATTTATATTTTAGATGGACACATATTCCTTATAAATAAAAACCTCAAAATATCACTGAAAAAAATTAAACTTAAAAATCTTGTGAGCAAATGCTTGTAGATACATACTCAGCTAGGAGTCAGGCATACAACAAGAAACTGAGAAAGTGATAACACAGTGGTTACAAGGCAGGCTGCTATTCCCAAGATTAGGAGTTTGAAACTACCAGTTGTTCCTTGGCAGAAAGAGGAGGTTTCTGCTACGGTAAAGAATTACAGCCTTGGAAACCCTATATAGAGTCGATATGAGTCGGAACTAACTCCATGACACACAACCACCACCACCATCATTATAAAAATAACATTCTGGTGTGGCAATAGATTACATGTAATAAAGCCAGCAAATACATAATTACAAATTATAATGAGCACTATGAAGGAAACATTAAAGTATTATTAGTGAGAATATTTCTCTAGGACAAACTTAAGGTATGGTCATGCAGGCAGGCTTCAATACATATGTCAATGACACTTAGGATGAAACTTGAGGATAGAAGTGAGAAAAACAATGCTTGAGGAGGATGGAATATACATGGTGAATGGTCTGTGGTCAATGGTATCACTAGGAACTCCCTCTTCTGCAATGGGTAGAGAAATCAGAAACAACGATGTTTTCTAGCATCCTTTTTCCTGTATAGTTCTAGGTTAGAGCTTGCTAATGAGAGAAAGCCACAGGGATCTGGAGAAGGAACAGAAGCAGTCTGCATGAGTCTCTAGAGGTGGTTACAGCCAGACACGTGAGCAGATGTGATTCACAGAATCTTCTCGACAGACTTTTGAGACACACCTGACTTGTTGCTGTAGAGTGAGACAGTTGGTGAGAGTTTTCTCAGGCACTCTTGAGAATCATAGCAGTTTCTGTGGGAGCCTTTGGAGACTCCTAGTTTGGGTATTTCAGGCTGAGGTCTCCACTGACTTTGCACATCTTCCAACAGTAACTGCCTCCACCTTTATTCCTAGAGCTCTCCCAATATTTGTCTAAGTCCCAATGCACATATTTTTTCTCTTTATGAAAATATAAGAAAACCAAAACACAACAACAGCAAAAATCACTACCATCAAGTCAATTCCAATTCATAGCAATCCTGTAGTACCGAATAGAAGTGTCCCAGAGGGTATCCAAGATTGTAAATTCTTGTGTAAACAAACTGTCACTTATTTTGGGTTCAAACCACTGATCTATCAGTCAGCAGTCAAATGCTTAGCCACTGATGAACCAGGACTCCTTACACTACTTATAACTGAATCTAGTCTCCTATCTGGCAGCATAGTGATTACGAATCAGGCTGCAAGCTGCAGGTCAGGAGTTCGAAACTACCAGCTGTTCCACGGGAGAAAGATGAGTCTTTCTGCTCCCATAAAGATTTACAGCCTGGGAAACCCTGTACAGGGTAGGGTTGCTATGAGTCAGAACTGACTCCACAGCCACCACCACCACCATTCTCCTATCTAAAGACAGATGGATATGACACAAGCAGTTGTTAAGGAAAGAAAGCCCTAGGCACAATCAAGGAAATGACAGCCAGTACAAATAAATGACACTTCCTTAGAAAATAACTCCAAGAGACTTCCAAATTATAACAGATCTTCTACGATCGGAGCTTTTGGAAGTTTGGGACACGCATTTTCATTTCCTTAAAGTTTTCAATTTAGCATGCCATAAGGCTACAGCCTGTCTAAACATATTAGATAATTTTTTCTTGCTTGGTTCTGATCTCTATAAAGGGTGAGAACTAAAGTGCAAACATAAAATTGCTTTCATTCTTTTTATTAAAATTTCATGACTCTGTGATAAGCCGTAAAACACACCAGGCAAGTGTAGTATGTGAGGACAAACTGCTTGTTTATCCCAAGTGTCCTTACACAGCACGATGTTGATTATATAGAAATTACAAATTTCCTTTCCATTAAAATACATATAATTATGTGATTAAATATGGGGAAGTAATGTCCTGTAAAACATTTCCAGTCAACTAATCCTAAGCAACTCAAATACTTTATTTTTAAAAATTGGTCCTCCTCTCTAGGATAGATGAAGAGTATAGAGTAGAGGATAATTTTGTTTGCTTTTACAAAATATAAAAAAGATATTTATTTTTGTTTCTTTGTTTCCAATAAGATTTTCTAATGAGTAAGCATAGACATGAAATAATGGAGGATTCCATTACCTATGAAAACTCAGACTTTGTTTAGGAAAGACAACCAATAGCTATCATAGTTTGGTATCTAAAAAAGTAAAAATCACAAGGTGGTATTCCATTTTTGTAATTCAAGTATAATTTACATGCAGTAAAACGTACTTATTTCAAGGTAGCCTTTATAAGTCATGACATTCACATAAGGCCATGTAACCCAAACAACAAAATCAAGGTAAGAATCATTTCATCACACTCTTGTCCCAAAATCATATATTTTAATAGGCTTAGTTAAGAAAAATATAGGAATTCAAGATTTAATGGAAATAAATGTGAAGGTACTGTCCCCACCTGATCCCACACAGCCTCTGAAAGTTTTTAAAGAAAAAGAGAATGAAAGCTGGTAAATGTGCTCAACTCTGGATTCAGGCAGCCAATGCTTAAAACTTGATTCTACCACAGACTCACAGTGAAATACTGGGCAGATCCATTACAGCTTTAATCCATTGTTGTCAAGTCAGTCGGGACTCAGGAACCCCGTGTGTACAGTATACTGTACAATTGTCAAGGTTATGTCCTTTTGGAGCACATCGACAGGCCTATCTTTACAGGTAACTCTGGGTGTTTTGGAACTGCCAATCACCATAGTTGTTTTTAGGTGCCATCGAGTCAGTTCCAAGTCATAGCGACTTTATGCATAATAGAAGGAAACACTGCTCAGTAATGAGCCTACCTCACAATCATTGCTATAACTGAGCCCAGTAAGCTGGTGCTACTGTGCAAATCCATGTCATTGGGAGCCGTCCTCTTTTCCACTGACCCTTCACTTTATCATGCTTGGTATCCTTCTCCAGGGACTGGTACCTGCTGATAGTACATACAAATTATGAGAGACAAAGTTTGTCCATTTCAGCTTCTATGGTATGTCTTCCAACAGAGATTTGTTTGTTCTTCTGGCAATCATTGGTAATTTTCATATTCTTCTCCAACACAATAACTCAAATATGTTAATTCTTCTATGGACTTCCTTATTGATTGCACAACTTTTTCATGCATATGAGGTTATTGAAAATACCATGGCTTGGGCTAGGTTCACCTTAGTTTTCATACTGACATCTTTGCTCTTGAAAACTTAAAAGAGGTGTTTGTGAAGCAGATTTGCCCAATGTACTGCAGCCATTTTTGAATTATCTCTAGCAAAATTTTACTTGCATGTGATATTAATGTTAATGTCTGATGATTTCCATATTCCTTTGGGTCTCCTCTCTTTGGAAAAGGCAAATAAGGATCTCTTCCAATCCATTACCCTGGTAATTATCTTCCAAATTTCTTGGCATAGATGAGTGAGTGCCTCCAATGCTGAATCAATTTGTCGAAATACTTCAATTTTGTATTCCATCGATTCCAGGAAGCTTGTTCTTTGTCATCAATTCCTCAGTGTACTCTGGACTTTTTCCTTCAGTACCAATAGTTATTGATCTTATGCTACTTCTTGAACAGGTTGAACACTGACTGTTTCTTTCTGATACAGTCACTCTGTATTTCTTCTATCTTATTTTGATGATTTCTGCATCATAGAAGCCTTCAGTTCTTTCAGCTTGAGAAATGCTGAGTGTGATCTCCCTTTTGGTTTTCTAACTTCAGGTCTTTGCATATTTAATATTTAATATTTAATGTCTTCTCGAGATGCCCTTTGAAACTTTCTGTCCAGCTCTTTTACCTTCAGTTCTTCCATTTGATTTAGCACCACTACGCTGGAGAACAAGTTTCAGAGTCTCTTCTGATATTCATTTTGGCCTTTTCCTTCCTTCTTGTCTTCTTAATGAACTTTTGCTTTCTTACTACATGATGTTCTTGATGTTATCCCACAATTCTTCTGTTCTTCAGTCATTAGTGTCCAATGCATCAAATCTGTTCTTAAGATGATTTCTAAATTCAGGTGGGATATGTTCAAGATCATACGCTAATGCTCATGGACTTATTTCAAGTTTCTTCAGCTTCAGCCTGACCTTGCATTTGAGTAATTGATGATCTGTTCTAGAGTCTGTCCCTGGCCTTTTTTAGATTTATGATATGGAGCTTTCCAGAGATGTAGTCAGTTTGATTTCTATGTATTCCATCTGGTGAGGTCCATGTGTATAGTCATCTCTTATATTGTTAAAAACAAAAGGTATTTGAAATGGACAAGTTATCAGTCTTGCAAAATTCTATCATGCAATCACCAGCATTGTTTGTATCACCAATGCCATATTTCCCAACTACTTATCCTTTCTGTTTGTTTCTAACTTTTGCATTCCAATCACTAGTAATTATCAATATATCTTGATTGCATGTTTGATCAACTTTAGACGGAAGTTGGTAAAATTCTCCCAATTTCATCATCACTGGCTTTAATGGTTGGTGTGTAAATTTGAATATTAGTACTATTAACCGGCCTTCCTCATAGGCATATTGATATAATCTTACCACAGACCATGCCTTATTTCAAGATAGATCTTGAAATGGTCTTTTTGATGATGAATGTGATGCCACTCTTCTTCAATTTTTCATTACCAGCATAGTAATACAAGCTGTTGTCGGATTCAAAATGGCTAATATTCATCCATTTCAACTCACTAATGCTTAGATATTGATGTTTATGTGTTCCATTTTATTTTTAATAGCTTCCAATTTTCCTAGAGTCACACTTTGTACATCCCATGTTCTGATTATTAATGGATGTTTACAGATGTTTCTCCTCATTATATTTGTGCCTGTCAGCAAATGAAGGTCCCAAAAGTTTTATTCCATTCTTGTCATCATAATCAACTCTCCTTTCATGAGGCAGCTCTTCCTCAGTCATATTTTGAGTGCCTTCTAACCTGAAGGATCCATTGTCTGTCATGTTATCTGACAATATTTTGGTGCTCTTTATCATGTTTAATTATTCAACATTCTGGTGCTATCTTACAGTGTTCCACTGCCTTTCATAAGGTTTTCAGTGACTAAAAATTCAGAAGTAGTCTGTCTCTTGTTTTCCTAGTCTGTCTTCATCTGGAAGCTAATCTGCAACCCTTCCCACCCTGGATGACTCTATTTATATTTAAAATACTGGTAGAAAAACTTGCAATATCACAGCAACACACAAGCCACCACAGTATGGCAAAATGACAGACACATGGTAGGAAAATTATTTAGTCTTTCTAATTCTCAATTTTCTATTCTGAAAAAGATTGGACCAATATTACTTGTCAAACAGTGTTATTGAACATACTAAATGCAGCACTGCACACACAGCAAAGAGAGTCTCTTACAGGTAATAGGTATTTAGTTAATGGTAGCTCTGGGTACTCAAGAGACCTAGGCTACCATAATTGATAGAAGGTTGCATTCCTCAAAGATATTTCCATTCCATCTGGACATAAAGAAGAGTGGATAAAGAGAGAATTTCACTGCATGGATATGGAAAGTTTAAAAATGAAGAGGGAGCAAGAGTAACCATTCAAATCTAGCCCTTAATTTTTGCAGTATATACTCTAGTTATTTAAAACACATTAAGGTGACTTAACTTCATTTAGTCTTTTTTTCTCTCATTTCTATCTTGTAGGCTTTATTCTCCTCTTGCATTGGGTTTTCTTGGTATAATTACCTACTCTTTCTGAACTGCCTGTTCTTTGAAAGTGCTTACTTTGTGCTGTCGCAGAAGTACACATTTTTGGCCAAAGTAATGGAATTTGCGGCCAAATGAAAAAGAATATGTGCAATTAATGAAAAAACGGCAATGGACTATAATTTACAGATTATTTGGCAGAAGCAAAACCAGGGAGACATGGCCCACTTTGTTCCCAACCCTGGTTCCTGTAATGTCTTCTTCCAATTTCATGCAAATAATGTACCCAAGAAAGGAAAACTAGACATTATAATTGTGGGAGAATTTCACAATGACCTTTCACACTGAGGGACAATATTTGTTGGTCTGAGATTAGGTCTCAGCCATGCCCATTACATACACCAAATGGTACCATATTGAATTAATTCTTTCATAATTGCTCTGTCACAAACATAATTTTCCGTGTAATTAAAAAGATTTATACAGTATCTTCAAAGATGTTACACAAACTAAATAAGTAATTTAATATTAGGGAAAACCCTCAAGGAATTTAGAGTTTAGGGCTGCTGGACATCATTCGGTATAAGAATTATTAGGTGAGTATAAACTCTTTCAGGGGTCTTCGAAAATGTGCTCTTACATATGCAAAATTAAGTGTCTGGGTTCTTTGCCTGGGTCTAGAGAATAAGGTAGTGAGAAAGAGTAAACAAATCTCCTATAAAAGTGGAGAAAAGAGCAAACATTTGAGAGCCAGAAGGGTTTCAATCTCAGCTATATTACACACTAGTTATTTAATTTAAAACAAATTGTTTAACTTATCTGACCCTCAATTGACTAAACTGTAAAATGAGCCAAGTAGGTGATCACCAAGTTGTGTTTTATTGTTTTCCCCATCTCTTTGTTGTATTTTTTTTTTTTTTTTAGTAAAAACTTTTGCTTTACTATGTAAGTTACATATATTTTTTGATATTTTAAAGGAAAATATATCTCAGGCTGAAATAATTGCTCTATTAAAATTAACTAATCAGCCCAGGAGACATCAAGGCAAGTGGTTGGGTTCCCTCAGAGTAAAACCCTTCCTAGACTAAGACTCAGTGGGAATACATGCTCTGATGGGTGACCACCGATGACAGGAAGTCAGGGAAACATAGCAATGAAGCTGCAAGCTAAGCCCTACAATGTTCAATAGACTCCTGTGAACCCAGGTGGAGACCTGGTTGGCCAGCAGTGTGGCAAGACCTGGGGACTCTTGGGCCCAGAGTCAATGACATAGTCACAGAAGACTAGAGTGGAGAGTGAAGTATCCAGCTGATAAGAAGAGAAGGCATATGTACAAGAACACCCACACTTGCAGATAATACCCACTTGACTTGTCTTCAATGACTGAATGATCAGAGCTCAACTAGAAGAAGAAAGAAGAGGAAAAATAGAGTACTCTGATACAATTTGATGAACTTGACCTACACCTATGGATGCAGTAGCTCAAAAGAGGGAACAAATCTTTACAGCAAGGATCATTCCCACCCCCTCCATACAGAGAGTAGACAGAGATGGGCAACTTAGACATTGGTTACCCAAAATAGGGGGGCTACAAAGGCAAGAAGTGACTGGCTTACAAGCTTTCAAGAGGGAACCTAGATCCAGAAGGCATGGAGGAAGGTAGAATCTCCACTGAGTAGTATTCAATCTGTCTAGGCAGAGTAGATAAAAGGAAATGTGAATAGGTCTCTTGAGATACAATAGTAAATATTTGTTATCAGGACTGATTGTGAGGGTTATAAATGTAAAGGTAGACATTTTGTAGCAAGGAGGGGTGTGATTAACTTTGCAGTCTAGGAACAGAGGTCCCTGGGACCATGAAAGGAGAAGAGCGGAGAATGGGACCCTATCCAGAGAAGCAGTGATGCCAGAGATGGGGCCAGAGACAGTGATGTGGAGAGCTGGAGCATTTGGGGACTTTAGACCCAGAAAAGGAGAGGGGCTGTGTGTTGATGACCGGGGTAGGGGTGCGGGGGAGGGCCGGCTTGGAGAATATATGCTTTGGTTGGTTGATGATGTATGGAGGGGATTGTAACCGTGGCAATGAAACGATATACGATAGGATGAATGTAAAACTAATGCTCTCCCATGTA
The DNA here is from genome assembly GCF_000296735.1 of Chrysochloris asiatica. Classification (NCBI taxonomy): domain Eukaryota; kingdom Metazoa; phylum Chordata; class Mammalia; order Afrosoricida; family Chrysochloridae; genus Chrysochloris; species Chrysochloris asiatica. Next base: position 15,104,343 of record NW_006408576.1, read on the forward strand.
AACTATCACATAATTCACAATAAAACATTTTAAAAAATCAGAAAATCAACCTTTCTTTTTTTATAGCTATTTTTCATTCATAGACATGCATGCAATGTCTATAATGAACATATTGCTGTAAAAATAAATTATACATCAGTCAAGCCATTATATTCTGTGAGTTTACATCTGAAGACTGAGGGAACAACCTTCACAAGGTGTGTGGACTCATTCAACATTGCCTTGCTTTGCAGTGTTATTTTTTTAAATAGGTTTGTTTGCTTGCAATATGTGGGGGTTTTTTTTGTTGGTGGTGGTTTTGGTTTGGTTTTTGCAAAACCAACAAAAACCAACGAAAAAAAGGTCAAAAAAACAAAAGTTGAAAAAAAAAAAATGGTTCTAAAGAATTATTTCTCATCCCTATCATTATCCTACCATGATTGATGATCATTTACAGTTTACAAAATTGACTCATGTGTATCTTTTTATTTGATTCTTAAGTAGTCCAATAAGAAAGTCTATATTGCTTGAAACACACACACACACAAACTTACTTCAGGCTTAAAGAATTTCTCATAAATTGCCCAAACCTTGGTTGAAGTGTTCTGATCTGCTTTCCATTGTAGCCCTGTAGTACAATGTAGCCTTTTTAGCACTGTGCTTTTAATTCTCCCAATATGATTGGTTGAGCCACAGACTGCTAAAGGACTGTCAAATTTGCTATTTGTAAAAGTGGCTTACAGGGATTGGTTGGAATACAATCCATGTTTCCTTCATAAGACTAGTGCCCACACCCAGCAGTTAACTTCACCAGAACTAGCTGGGAGGCCCAGTCTAATCAGACCTTTATCAAGAATGGTTGACACCCTCTGCTGCATTTTCATCCCTTTCATGGTTGATAAAACCTGTAAAAGTGGAAAGCTCAGACAGCCAAGAAGGAAGCATGTCCTTTGGACATGGGGTCCTGTAATGAGAACCTCCTACAAGAACTGCAATACAGGTTAAGTTCTGTATCTCTGAGATGATAACACTCACTTAGCTGGTGATACTGAAAACTAGAGAAACAACAACTATACAGAAAGGCCAAGCAGTAGAGACATGGCAGCAGTGGGTTGGGGGAAAGGTAAGAATTTTGAGATCATCAGGTTACAGATATGATCAAAACTGGCTCATCAAGCTAACAATGGGTATGTTGGTACATGAGAAAGAGTTGGGTATTTCTGCACTATACAATGGTTACTTATAAAAGTTTTGTCCCAAGAGCTGTTGCATTGCTGGTTAAATCTGGCATTGTCTGAGAATTGTCCTGAAATTGGTGGTTGGGAGCTGAACCAGTAAGCATAGGGAGGTAGATCAGGCCAAGAAAAACTGTCAAGAGAGACAGAAAGAACAAAGAATGCAGCCGCATCACATCTGACCTAACTTGATGACACACTGCTGAGAGACATTTGCTGACACCGGGTCCACAGTGTGCCTTCCCAGTAACACAGAACTAGATATGGCTATTTGGGAGGGGGTGTACCTTTTAGAACTAAGTGCATCCCTCCCCTCTGATGCTTAGTAGGTTACTCATAGGGGTGAAGCAGACCAGTTTACTTCAAATCTGTTCCTATTGTTTACTGTTGGCTTTCTGTAAGTAGCAGGAGAAAGATAAGGCTGTCTGAGCCAAGAAAGGTGTGTTGTTGTTGTTGTTGTTGTTGTTGTGTGCTGTTGAATTGGTTCAAACTCATAGCAAATCTGTATATAGCTTTCAAGGCTGCAAATCTTCAAGGGAACAGAAAGCCTCATCTTTCTCCCATCGAACAGCTGGTGGATTTGAACTGCTGACCTTGTGGGTAGCAGCCCAATGTGTAACCCACAACGCTGTCAGCACTAAGTTAGTAAAGATTTAAAGTCTCAGAAACCCTAAATAAGATCACTATGAGTTGGAATCAATTCAATGGTAGTGTGTTGTTGTTGTTGTTGATTGGGGGAGAGGTCTATGAATTTTCTGTGCCTGTTATTTTTTGTTGAAATCATAGTAATGGCTTTCAATTGCCAACACTGTCAGGTCTCATGTATGTACCACCCAATCAGCTTGGATAGCAGTGTCCTTATCCTAGTAGTCATCACTACTAGTAATTTACCAGAATATGTATACAATGATGAATCAATCAGTCCTTTTCCATTATTTTCACTCCATAATAAAAGGGTTATCATGATAAACAACTATATTTCCCTATGATGAGTTGTGCAGTAAAAGCAAACCTAAGGACAAAGAGATGGAAAGAGGTAGAATAAAATCCAGATAGCTAAGCAACTAAATGATATGGATCCTTGGACAAATCTAGATAAAGCCACCACCTCCAGCGTGGTCTTGTAGTCTAGTGCTCTGGTAAGCTGGAGGGCAAGTAGGTGTAGCCTGCAGATGGTAGGCCAGACTTGGTAGGGTGTTCCACCTCCATGGCCTCCAAGCTCTTTAGCCTCTGCACCCAGCAGCGTGAACCTGTCCCACTCGAATGATGTGCAGGAGTCCTGGTGTAGTTCTGTGGGTTAATGTGCTGGACTGCAAAGTCTGTTTGAACCACAAGGTTAGCAGTTCAAGCTCACCAGCTGCTCTTCAGAAACCCTATACAGGGTCTCTATGGATCAGAACTGACTCAACAGCACTTAACAACAACAACAGAAGTCAATAAACCCAGTCAGGGTTAGAAGAATTAATTTATTCTACAAGTATGTATTGAGTGGTTTAGTCACTATATTGGAAGACAATGGTGAATGTCACAAATCAAATAAATCCCCATCCTCCTGGAGCTTATAACTGAATGTAATAGGCAGTCAAACAGAAGATACAAATAAATAAAGTAACTGAGAGAAGTAATATATGCTTCAAAAGAAATAGGGTTGAAATAGCAAATAAGAGAGGGTAACTGGCTTCAGGTTGGTCCTCAGGAAAGCTTTATTAAGACTTAAATAGAAAAAGTCAACCATCTTAAAATCCAGATAAATACTCTCCTGAGATAAGCAAGGTAACAGTCCTATGATTGGAAAAGTGTAGCTGTTTCAGGACCTGAAAGCAGATCAGCGCAGCTGGAGGGCAGTAAGCAAGGGAAGACTGGCAGGAGACAAAGTCGGGAACATAGAATCAGCTCATCCTGCACTAGGATAAAGCTAAGCGCAATGGAAAGTTATTAAAGATCTTAAGCAGAGGAATAATGTTTCTACTTTCCACATGCTCAAAATATTTCTCAATCAATTAGGATTTTTTTGGTTACAAGCTAAAGAAATAACTCCTGGCTAACTTAAGTGAAGAAATCTGAAATAATAAAATCTCCAAACAACTAACTCTCTGAACATCTAAGTTCCAAATCACTTTGGGCATCTAAACAGTAGGCAGAAATTGATCATTAGGTTCAGATGTTTTAGTTATTGTCAACATTGCTCAGAATTTCAAAGTCAGAGTCAGCATTCAATTACAGAGTTTGAATTACATGAGAAACATCACCCCTGCCCCTAGGCAAGAGAGGGCGACTTCTTCAACCATCAAGACCACCAAGAGTGAATACAATAGTGAAGGGGTTGTTCTCAAAGGACTATTAAGTTGTCATTACCAAAGTAGGAGTATTGAATCTGAGGAAGGAAAAAAACACCCAATTGCCCCTAGAATCGCAATTACTAAACTGAAGTGAATAAAGAGTGGGAGAGAAAGTGATCAGTTAGAAGGTTTCTTCAGAGATCCACACAGGAGCTAAAAGTGACCTTGACTAAATGCTAACAGTGGAGATTCAGACATGAGGGCAGATACAGCTTAGCAGTGGAACCCACTGAATCTACTGATGTAGAGAGGGCTGAGAAAAGAAGAAAAATGAAGGATGATTCCAAGTTCTCTCTCTTGACGGTGGCAATCAATGAACTCACTTCTCTGCAACTCATCTTAATTCTATCACTCATACTATCTCTAATATAAGAATAAATATATGCATATGGCATATAACATTTTGAGTTTAATGTATTCATATAGGAAATACAGATATGTAGGATACATATGGGCCACAGCATCTGCAAATCTATTTTAATAAGCACTTTTATTAAGCTTAAAAACAAGCCTTCCTATTTGCTTTTCTTCTTTTTTTTCCTTTGATAAATGTATTTCTAATTCTTTCTTGAATCAATGGAAGGTTTTTTCACTTATAATATTTTGAGGTTTTCTTTCTTTTTCAAAATGAACCCTAATCCAAGTTTCCCTAGACACTGGCCCTCCATGTGACCTTCTGAATAAAATGGTATAGCTCAACACAAAGAGTAAATGAATAGTGATGAAGGCAGGGAAGTGCATAATTTATCTCAAAACTAAAAATATCATCTAAAATTCTAGGATATTGGTTCACTCCTCCTCGAGACTATCAGAATGAGAGTTTCAAAAGTTCAGAGACTATTTTGGTCGGAAGCCTGAAGTTCTTCGAAATAACAGAGAGCAGCTGCTGTTCTCTGTTTCCCTCTTTTCAGCTATAAATACAGGGCACTTGTGGAAAGTTTTGATTCAGCCATGGAGGGTGTGAACGTTTGTTTGCTTGTTAATGTTTTTCTTTGTTGTGCCATATTTCTCTATAAAGCAGAGGTAGAAATCCAATACACCCAGATAAACTAAAGTCTTATTTCTCCATAGGAGAGAGAAGTTGATCAACTTTATCATTCCACTGTTGGGGTGTCACATGCATATTGTAAAAAGATAGTAAAATATGTATGCTTCATTACAATGATAATGTCAGAGGATAAGCAGATTTTGGAAGTCAAGTGGCATAAGAATTACAATCCTGGTTCTGATATTTACTAGCTGGGTTACTCAGATGTGATCTCTTTGCTTCTAAAATGGTTTCCTCGTCTGAGAAAATGAAACTAAAGATGTCTTCCTCATAGGATTGTGATGAAGATTAAATTGGCTTCTTCGCTCAGCTCACCAAGAGTAAATTTAACTGTAGTGGTGACCACTCTTCTGGAAATGACCTAATATCACACTTTCTTGTGCATGGCTGTTAGAAGCACAGAGAACAAACCGCCAGGTATGAAGTAGGATTTTACCATTCACTAATTGCCAGCCCTAATGAAAATTGCTTAATCTCTTTAATTAACCTCTCTACACTTCATTTTCCTCATTCTAAAAATGGAGACAGTAATAGTCCTGGTGTGGTGCTGTACTATAATCATTGGAACACTAACCACAAGGTCAGTGGTTCAAACCTACCAGCAGCTCCTTGGAAAATTTACACAGGGTTGCTATGAGTTGGAACTGACTTGATGGCACATAACTACTACTACTAGTCAATACATCATGGGGTGTTGTGAAGATTAAATGAGTTAATGAATATAATGTACTCAGTATAGTGGCTGACACAAATTAAAACTAAGCTATTATTTTTATGTTGTTATGGTTAGGTGTCATCGATTCTGTTCCAACTCATAATTACCTGATTTACAACAGAATAAAAGAAACACTGTATGGTCCAGTGCAATCCTCACAATTTGTATAAATTCAGAAAAGAAAAATAAATAAAGCTCAGAGACAAATGTAACTAAATAGAAGTTTTTGTTTCTTATAAGGTTGATATGAATACTTTTTGTAAGAAAAAATGTAAGATGACATAAAATAATGCCAAAAAAAAGTTTAAGAAGGCAAATTGTTTTTCTAAATTTCTTCCTCCGAGTCATGATGTGGCACTGTGGATTAATGCACTAGACTGCAAAGTTGTTTGAACTGCAAGGTCGGTGGATCAAGCTCACCAGCTGCTCCTCAAAAACCCTATATAGGATCCCTGTGGGTTAGAAATGACTCAACGGCACTTAAGGACAACAACACCATAGAAATAGTGGAAATCAATTATTCTATTCCAAAGTAATTTGAAGAAATAATTGTCAAGGTGTCTCTCATAAAAACTGGTTCTGTTGATTCCATAGAGAGAAAGATGATATTATTGAATTTTCAAATAATGTCCACTGTGTAATCTAATGAAATTGTGCAGTATTTTTCCTACAGCATCTCCTTAACTGTTCATCTCCTTTTATCACCATCAGTATCCCAGCTGGACATAGACTTCACACAGTGACCACTTCCTATTAATGTGGCTAAGCACTGCATCAAGTTAGAACTATGAAAGGGTCAGGTATTTTCAAAGATAAGAACGACATTTCTATCCATCTTTCAAAGAACAAGCCCAAAAAGGCCCTTAGGACTATAATTCCAATGAGATTCTGCAATCTTAATTCCTTTATTGGACTCTAAGCTCTGGACTGTAGAATCAACAATGGACTGTACACCACAAGGTCAGCAGTTCAAACCCACTAGCTGCTCTTCAGAAAGCTATACAAGGTCGCTATGTGTCAAAATCCACTGACTCATGGCAACCTTATGCAAAACAAACAAACAAACAAAAAAACACTGTCTGCTCCTACGCATCCTCACAATTGTTAAGCTTGCACCCAATGCTGCTGCCACTGTACCAATGCATCTCATTGGGGTCTTCCTATTTTTCATTGATCTTTCACTTTACCAACCATTGTATCCTTCTCCAGGGACTGGTCCCTCCTGACACTGTGTCCAAAGTATGAACGATGAAGTCTCATTATCTGGGCTTACAAGGAGCATTCTGGTTGTCCTTCCAACACAGATTTATTTGGTCTTCTAGTAGTCCATGGTACCTTTTTTTTTTTAAGGTTTTTATTGTAGATTGAGTGAAAATTTTCAGGACACATCATCGATTTCATATTCAAACATTCATATACCTTGTTTCAATACATTAATTATAATC
>NW_006408576.1:15111428-15165520 GCF_000296735.1 Chrysochloris asiatica
TTGTTTAAGGGACGCTGCCTGTCTTAGGCAGTCAGTGCAAATTCCTCAGTCTTACCTGTCATCGAAACTCATTGCAGCATGGCCTTGGCTCTGTCTTAGGTTCCCGCCATGGTACTTTTAACATTCTCCTCCAAAACCATATCTCAAATACATGAATTCTTCTATGGTCTTCCTGATTCACGGTCCAACTTTTACATGCATTTGAGGCTTTAAAAAAATACCATGATTTGGAACAGGTGCACTGTAGTCTTCAAACTGATATGTTTGCTCTTGAATACTTTAGAGAAATCTTCTGCAGCAGACTTGTCTGAGCAATACATCATTTGATTTCTTGACTACTGCTTCCATGAGTGTTGATGGTAGATCCAAGCAAAATAAAGTCTATGGCAGCTTCAATCTTTTCTCTATTTATCTTAATGCTATTTATTGTACCAGTGGTGATGAATTTTGTTTTCTTTACATTTAGTTGCAACCCATACTGAAGACTGGCCTTTGCTCTTCATCAGTATGTATTTTAAATATTTTTTTGGTTTCACCAAGTAAGGTTGTATCACCTGTATATTGCAGTTTATTAATGAGTCTACCTCTGATCCTGATGCCATGTTCTTCTTCATATAATCCAGCTTATTGAATTATTTGCTCAGCATACAGATTGAATAAGTATGGTGAAAGAATACAATCCTGTTGTACACCTTTTCTGATTTTAAACGATTCAGTGTTTCCTTATTCTCTTTGAATGACTTCCTCTGGTCAATGTACAGATTCCTCATGAGCACCATTAAGTATTCCAGAATACTCATACTCCACAATGTGGTCCATTGCTTGTCACGATCCATGTAGTCAAAAGCCTTTGCATAGTCAACAAAGTACAGGTAAACCTCTTTTTGGTATTCTCTGCTTTCAGCCAAGATTCATCTGACGTCAGCAATGATATTCCTTGTTCCACATCCTTGTCTGAATCCAGTTTGACAGTTTCCTGTCACTGCAATGTTGCAGCTGTTTTCAATTACCTTGAATAAAATTTTACTTGCATGTGATATCATTGATACTGTCTGATGATCTCCACATTCCAATGGCTCACACTCAGCATATCTCAAGCTGAAAGAACTGAAGAAAAAAATTCAAGCCTCAACTTGAATTACTGAGTAATTCTTTGGGCAAAATATCGAATGATGCAGAAAGCATCAAAAGAAGATGTAAGAAATACACAGTCATGCTACCAAAGATAAATGATCAATGTTCAACCATTTCAAGAGATAGCATATGATCAAGCACCAATAGTACTGCAGGAAGAAGTCTAAGCTGCACTGAAGTAATTGACAAACGACAAATATCCTAGAATTGATGGAATACAAATTGAAATCTTTCAACAAGCTGGTGCAGTAATAGAGGTTCTCACTCATCTATGCCAAGAAATTTGAAAGACAGTTAACTGGCCAACTGGAAGAAACATCCATATATTCACTAAAACGTCATATTTCTTTGCCTTGTGCCATCTGCTTTATTTCATATATATTTTTTTCATGTGTTCTTAGGCAAGTCTATGGTAGGAATTGGCAATGCATAAGTAAAAAACAAAATAAGTATCGCGCCTTCATTAATGCTGTAAGTGGTCTAGTTACATAGATAATGACAATAAAGTGTGATATGGTTCACACTAGAGATGCACAAGATACTGTGGAAACCTCACCCATTTCTAGGTTTCTCTAGTCCTGGAAAACTAACCTATTACTGTGCTACTGTGGTGTACTTAAATTGTTAAGTGTTATCCAGGTGAAAATCATGAAATTTTTTAAAGTATTGAGAGCAGAGATGTCAGCTTGAGGACTAAGGTGCGCCTGACCCAAGCCATGGTATTTTCAATAACCTCATATGAATGTGAAAGCTGGACTGTGAATAAGGAAGATTGTAGAAGAATTGATGCCTTTGAGTTGTGGTGTTGGAGGAGAATACTGAAAGTGCCATGAACTGCCAAAAGAACCAATAGATCTGTTTTGGAAGAAGTGCAACCAGAGTGCTCCTTGGAGACCAAGATGGCTCCATCTCTCATACTTTGGACACATTGTCCGGAGAGAACAGTCGCTGGAGAAGGATGTCATGCTGGGTAAGGTGGAGGGTCAGAGAAAAAGAGAAAGACCCCCAACAAGATGGATCAGCCAGGTGGCATCATTGATGGCATCAAGTGTGGCGGTGGTAGTGAGGTTGGCCTAGGATCGGACATTGTTTCGTTCTGTTGTGCATGGGGTTGCTATGAGTCGGTTCCGACTCGATGGCACCTGACAACAACAACAAGAAACAAGAAAGAGAGCAGATTTTAGAAAATTTAGTATAGCTAAACCAAAAATTATGATAGAAGATGAGGAGAAAAGTAGAGCTAGAGGGATAGTTATAGAATAAGATGTGTTCATGCTAGAATTTTGCTTCATAATTTTCAGGACTGTAAACCTTTCAAAAGTAGATGCCAAGTAGAATCCTGATCCCCATCCTGAGTCTTCTGAGGTGAGAAATTTCCACTTGAAAGGACAAGCAGACCAGCCTGGGGCAGCTAGAAGAACAGAAGATACTTCTTGAAAGAAAGACCAACAGGAAAAATCAAAAACAATAAAGGCTGTCTGATTGACTACTACAAGAACAAGCAAGTTGTTCCCCTCAGGGCAAACTACCTTCCAAGACTGAGACCCAAGGGGAATACACAAGCAGGCATGTGGTCTTGCTGGTGACCATGTTGGTCTACAGATAAGGGGAAATGGGGGAAAAACAGCAATGAAGTTGTGAGTTAAGTCTGACCAGGTTCAATAGACTCCTGTCAACCTGAATTGAGACTTGTTTGGCCAGCACTATGGTGAGACCTGGAGACTCCTGGACCCAGGGACAGGGACATGGCCAGAGAGGACTAGAGTAGAGAGTGAAGTGTCCAGTGGATATAAAGTGAGGGGAGATGCACAAGAACACCCATACTTACAGATAGTACCCACTTGACCTGGCTTTAAAGGCTGGATGATCAGAACTAAACTGGAAGAAGTAAGAAGAGGGAAAAATAAAAGAATAATCTGACATAATTTGATGAACTTGACCTGTACTTATGGATATAGTAATTCAAAAGAGGGAATAAATCTTTACAGTGAGGATCACTCCTACCCCCTCTATACATACAGGATTGGTAAGAATGGGCAGCTTAGACATTGGCTACCCAAAATGGGTGGCTGCAAAGGCATAAAGTGACTGGCTTACAAGTTTTCAAGAGGGAGCCTAGTTTCAGAGGGTGCGGGGGAAAGTAGAATCTCCATTGAGTGGTTTCCAATCTGTGGGGACAGGGCTGGTGAAAGGATATGGGGATAAAACTCTTGTGGTTCAATAGTGAAGAATTGTTATTAGGACTGACTGTGAGTGTTGCAAATGTAAAGGTAGATGTTTTGTAACAAAAGGACGGAAGTGGTTGATCTTGCAGTACAGGAGCAGAGGACCCTGGGACCATCAAGGGAGAAGAGTGGAGTATGGGACCCTATCCAGGGAAGAAGTGACACCAGAGATGGAAGCAGAGACAATAACATGGAGAAATGGAGTGTCTGGGGACTCTGGACTCCGGGAGGGAGAAGGGCTGTGTGCTGACAGCCGGGGGGCAGGCTTGCAGGCAGTACCCTTTGGTTGTTTTAATGGTTACATATTCTTGAGTGCTTTGGTGTACGTCAAAAACAAACAAACAAACAAATAGGGAATGGAAATAAATGCTGTTGAATGATGATGCATGGAGGGGATTGTAATCATTGCAATGAAACAAAATATAATGGGATGAATGTAAAGCTGATTTTCTCCCATTCAAACTATCACTGGATTCACACACACACATACAAATATATATATATATATATATTTGTTACCAGGAACTAAGCAAAAAAAAAAAGTAGATGCCAAGGTTTGTTTACTTAAAGGTGTTAATGGGTGGGTTTGAACCAGTATATGGCAGCTTTTAATGACTCTTCCTACAATCCTGATGCCACATTTTCTTCACACAATCCAATTTCTTGGATTATTTACTCAGCATACAGTTTGAACTTTTGGGTTAGAAGTCAACACAATTCATAAGGTTTCAGTAGCTAATCATTTAGAAGCGGTCTGTCTCTCTTTTTTCCTAGCTTTTCCTTTTCCATCTGGAAACTCTGCTAAAACCTGCCCACCATAGGAGACCATGCTGGTATTTAAAATATCAGTGACATAGCTTCCAGAATCACAGCAACACACAAATCACCACTGTATGATGAACTAATAGATGAATGTTAGTGAATATCAGTGAAACATTGTCTGGTATAGTGTCAGAAGATGGACCTTTCAGGTTGGAAGACACTCAAGATATGACTTTAGAAGAGCAACCTCCTTAAAGTAGAGTTGACTATAATGACAGGAATAGAGCAAAGTTTTTAGGACCTCCATTTTCTTAAGAGACATAAAATAACTCAAAATGAATACAAAGAGCTGAAAACATCCATTAACAATCAGAACATGGAATATACAAAGTATGAGTCAGGAAAATTGGAAGCTGTCAAAAATTAAATGGAATGAGTAAGGATAAATATTCTAGCATTAGTATGCTGGAATACATAGATATTGGCCATTTTGAATCAAACAATCATATGGTTTACTATGCCAGGAACAACACATTGAAAAGGAATGGAGTCACATTCATCATCAAGAAGAACTTCAAGATTCATTTATTATGAAGTACAATGTTGTTGGATAATATTCATACACATACAAGGAAATCTAGTTAATACCACTAACCTTCAAATTTACACACCAACTACTAATCCAAAAATGATGAAATTGAAGAATTCTATCAACTTTTTCAATCTGAAACTGATCAAATATGCAATCAAGTTAAGTACTGTTGACTGGAACACAAAAATTGAAAACAAAGAAGAAGGATCAGGACCTTGTGGTTATCAATCCAACATATACCTCTATGGCATGTTGTTAAGTGTTATTGAGTCGGTTTCTACTCAATAGCAACGCTGTGTAGGGTTTCCAAGGAGCAGCTTGTGAGTTTAAATTGCTGACTTTGTGGTTCGAAGTCCAGTACTGATCCTACAGTGCCACATCAGGACCATAGAATGTTCCAGATGTTTCATTGTGCCACAGTTGGAGAACATAAAAGTATTGAAAATCTGGTAGTACATAATAAGAATTTGAAGTTAAAAGAATGAGATGCGTGAAGCTTCTAGACCAGAAGTAAAGGTTGGAATATATCTCAAGTGGGTGCTATTAAATTACTTGAAAATCTAGATGTTGTCTATAGAAACTCAGTGGTCATCAATCCCAAGAATAAACTAAAAGAAAAACCCACTCTGAATCAGAAAATCGTGAAGATACATATGAAAATCCATGGTCCCAGGGCCACTTCAATTACCATGCGAACAAGAGGGTGACTCCTTTACCAGGTACCATCTTGGGAAAAGAAAAGATAGAAGGAACATTTATATGACACTAAGATATCTAAAAGCAGCCATTGAAATAAACAACAATGAAGAGCTGTACAATGGTAGTTAAACTAAAATTATTAAAATTATGTCACCAAACTAAAAGGAACAGAACTTCATTAGTTAGCAACCTGTTAAATTTTTATACTCCCCAGCAGGTGAAGACACATATGGATAGTACAGAAACAGAAAGTTAAAAGTTGTGTTTGTTTTATTTTGTTTTGCTTTTTACAAATATAGGTTTAGGGTATTAGAAATATTCAACCCTGAAATGGAAACTGTGTTAAGCACTTGGATTTTACACTGGCACCACTGTGAAGTAATGACTGGATAGCATGGTCAGATGGACATTTAGCAGCTCCACAGTGACTCTCCCACTATTTATCTATCAACTTGTCATACTTTGGTAGCTTTTGTATTGCTGTAATGTGAGAACCTATTTTAAATACTAGCAGGGGACTCATGGTGAATAGGTTTCAGAAAGGTTTGCAGACAAAGACAATATAGGAAGGAGATGTGGACCACTTCTGAAAGGTTGTTGTTAAGTGCTGTTGAGTGGGTTCCCACCCATAGCAATCCTGAATAGGATTTCCAAGGAGCAACTGGTGAGACTGAACCACTGACCTTGCGGTTCAAATCGACCTCGCAATCCAGCACATTAACCCACAGTGCCACACCAGGACTCTGAAGGTTAGACACTGAAAACCTAATTATAATGTTAGAAAATATGCACCTCAGAGTGGAAGATATAAAAATATGACTGAGGAAAGAGTTGCCTCTTTAAACTAGCTGTTGTTGTTAGGTGCCATCAAGTCGGTACCAACCCATAACAACCTTATGCACAGCAGAATGAAACACTGCCCAATCCTGGGCCAACCTCACTACTGTTGCCACACTTGAGTCCATCGATGCTGTCACTTGGCCAGTCCATCTCATTGGGGTCTTCCTCTTTCTCTGACCCTCCATCTTACCAAACATGATATCCTTCTCTAGCAAATGGTCCCTCCTGACAATATGTCCAAAGTATGAGAGACAAAGTTTGGCCATCTTGGCCTCTAAGAAGCACTCTGGCTGCACTTCTTCCAAAACAGATCTATTGACTCTTTTGGCATCCCATGGAACTTTCAATATTCTCCTCCAACAGTATAACTCAAAGACTTCAATTCTTCTACGGTCTTTCTTATTGACTGTCCAGCTTTCAAATTCATATGAGGTTATTGAAAACACCATGGCATGGGTCAGGCGCACCTTAGTCCTCAAGCTGACATCTTTGCTCTTCAACACTTTAAAAAGGTCCTATGCAGCAGATTTGCCTAATGCAATACGTCATTTGATTTCTTGACTGCTGCTTCTGTGAGTGTCAATAGTTGATCCAAGAAGAATGAAGTCCTTGACAACTTCAGTTTTTTCTCCATTGATAAGAATGCTGTTTATTGGTCCAGTGGTGAGGATTTTTGTTTTCTTGACATTGAAATGTAATCCATACTGAAGGCTGTGATCTTTGATCTTCATCAGTAAATGTTTTAAATCCTCTTTGTTTTCAAGTTGTATCATCTGCATATCGCAGGTTATTAATGAGTCTTCCTCCAATTCTGATGCCACATTTTTCTTCATATAACCCAGCTTCTCGGATTATTTGCTCAGCATACAGGTAGTATGGTGAAAGAATACAACCTTGTAGCACAACTTTTAAATTTTTAAACCATTCAGTGTTCCCATGTTCTGTTCGAACAACTGCTTTTTCGTCCAGGTACAGATTCCTCATGAGCACAAGTAAGTGTTCCGGAATACTCATACTTCTCAATGTTGTCCATGGCTTGTCATGATCCACACAATCGAAAGCCTTTGCATAGTCAATAAAACACTGGTACACATCTTTCTGATATTTTCTGCTTTCAGCCAAGAGCCATTGGAATTCAGCAAAGAAGGACAATAAGTACTTGGAAAATATGAATTTGGAGACATAATGCATGGAGTCACATGATAAGATTTTGCAAGACCAATGACTTTCATTGCAAATATTTTTTTTTCAACAATTTGAACAGTGCTATACATATGTACCTCACCAGATGGAATAAACAGGAATCAAATTGACTACTCCTGTGGGAAGAATCAATGGAGAAGTTCAATATCATCATCCAAACAAGGCCCAGGTCTGACTGTGGAACAGACCTGCAATTACTCATAGATAAGTTCAGGTTTAAGCTGAAGAAACTTAAAACAACTCTGCAAGATCAAAAATACAACCTTGAGTGCACTGCACCTGAATTTAGGGACCATAAAAAGAAAAGATTTGACACACTGAACAGCAATGATTTAAGGCTAGAGGAGTTACAGAATGAAACCTAGAGTGTCAAACATGAAGAAAGAAAAGGTCATTAAAAAGACAGGAAGTAAAGAAAAGACCAAAATAAATGTTAGAGGAGACGTATAAACATGTTTCTAAACACAGAAGCTAAAGTGACTATAAAAAATTAAGTAAAAAATTAAGCTAAAGTGACTGTAAAAAAAAGAGCTGCACCGAAAAGTTCAAAGGGTAGCTCAATATGACAAAGCAAAGTATTACAATGTAAATTTAAAAGACCTAGAGTTAAAAAATAATAAGAATAACATATTCAACATTTCTCAAGTTAAAAGAACTAAACAACAACAACAAAAAATTCAGGCTTTGCTTTGCAATATTGAAGGATTCTATGGTGTGACCCTGTAGAAGAAGTACTGGACTGCAATGTCAGCAGTTGAAACCCACCAGCTATGCCTCAGAAACCCTCTATATGGTTGCTGAGCCAGAACTGACTCCATAGCACTTAACAATGACAATAACAATGGGTAAAATGGGGTTCTGGTGTGGTGCTGTAGGATAAGTATTCAGTTGCTAACCAAAAGGTGTCAGTCCATCCTGGTTCAAAGTCACCCATCAATCTCTCCTCAGAAATGGCATATAAGGTCACTATGAGTTAGAACTGACTCCATGACACTAAACAACAACATGGGAAAAACATTGAATGACATGGGAAGCAACAAAGAAGATGGAAAGAATATACAGTTATTGTACCAAAAAGAATTAGCTGATGTTCAATCATTTCAAGAGTCAACATACGATTAAAACAAATGATACTGAAGAAAGAAGCCCAAACTGCACTGAAGGCACTGGTGAAATCAAGGCTTCCAGAATTGATGAGATATAAATTGAAATGTTTCAAAAAGCTGGTGTAGTGCTTGAGGCACTTACTCATGTATGCCAAAAAATTTGGAAGACAACTTTCTGGCCATATTTGTGCCCATTCCAAAGAAAGGTATCCTAACAGAACACTGAAACCATCGAGAAATATCATTAATATCACATGCAAATAAAATTTTGCAGAATATAACTCAAAATAGTTGCAACAGTACAAGGTCATGAAACTGCCAGAAATTCAAGTTAGATTCAGAGGAGGATGAGGAATGAGGAATATCTATGATTATGTCAGAGAATTCTCTGAAAACAGAGAATACAAGAAAGACATTTACTTGTGCTTTATTGATTATGCAAAGACATTTGAGTGTGTGGATCATAACAGATGAGGGGATAGTATTGCAAAGAATGAGAGGGCCAGAACACTTCATTGTACTCAGGCAGAACCTGTATATAAGATCAAGAGGCACTTGTTAGAAGCAAACAAGGGGATAGTTTAAAATCAAGAAAGGTGTGTACCAGTCAATCTGTACGCTGAGCAAATACAACAAAAAACTGGATTATATGAAGAAGATCTTGACATCAGGATTGGAGGAAGACTCATTAACAACCTGTCATATGTAGATGATAAAATCTTGCTTGCTGGAACCAAAGAGGATTTGAAATACTGATGAAGATCAAAGACTACAGCCTTAAGAATGGATTGCATCTTGATGTAAAGAAAACAAAAATTCTCACACTTGGACCAATAAATAATCAAATAATAATGATTAATGGAAAAAATTTGAAGTATCAGAAACTTAATTTTGCTTGGATTCACAGTGAACACTTATGGAAGCTTCAGTCAAGATATTAAACAACATATTGCATGAGGCAGATCTGCTGCAAAAGACCTCTTCAAAGTTTAAAAGAACAGCAAAGATATCACCTTGAGGACTAAGGTGCACCAGACCCAAGCCATGATATTTTCAATTGCCTCATATACATGTGAAAGTTGGACAATGAATAAAGAAGACTGTAGAAGAATTGACTCATTTTAATTATGGTGTTGGAGAAGAATATAAACTACCAGAAGAACAAACAAATCTGTCTTGGATGAAGTACAGCCAGAATGCTCTTTAGAATTGAGGATGGTGGGGCTTTTTGTCTCCTACTTTGGACTCGTTCTCAGGAGGAACCAATGCCAGGAGAAGGACATAATGCTTGGTAAAATGGAGGGTCAGCAAAATAGAGGAATAATCTAAATGAAATAGACTGACAAAGTAGCAGCAACAGTGGATACAAACATAACAATTGTGAGGATGGCATAAGACCAGGCAGTATTTCATTCTATTATGCCTAAAGTTGCTATGAGCTGGAATTGATTGGACAACACCTAACAACAACACAATGAATCTCATCACATTATACAAAGTCATTAATGAGATACCAAAAAAAGCACATCATTGTCAGCTGAAGATCAAGGTGAACAAAGCCAAAATTTCCCTTTAATATTCTCTCTTCAGGAGACCTTAATGCAAGCATCTTTCGTGTCTCACAGGAGCTGTGAGCCAGTCACAGTAGGAGAGGGTTTTTAGCAGCTGCCAAACATGACATTTCTGGACAGGCTGCCTCACCCTCAGTAGGGGCCATCTGGAGAAGAGCCTTTCATCTGTTGGTCTCTGCACGTCTGGCTACCTGCAAGGGGGCGGGAGCTCAGGGCATCTGTGTGGCTGGAGCCTGGCTCTTGTGCCCAGCTGGACTCCAATAGCTCTAGGCAGAGGAGTGAGGTTTCCTTGCTTCCAGCAGCAACATCTGTTCTGGGAAGAAGTCTTTGCCCATTGCTCTTCTAGATGTACTTATGGGTTCAGCCAGCCAGGTGGGATGTAATCAATGACTATGCCTACAGTCTGACAGGTGCTGTTCCCCTATTATGGGATGGGGACAAACCAATCCAAATGAAAATGGTTGCTTGTCTTGAACTTGCCACTTGGCCTGGAATATGTAGCATCAAAAAGGAATAATTGTATTATTTATTAATTCCATTTGCACTTTGAGGGGTGTCATTTGCTCCTATAAGGTCAATGCTCAGGACGTCTCCAGTTTCATGTGGGACAATAATCTACTTTTATCCTGACAAACTGCTAAACCTGCTCAAGTCATCAGACTACCATGGTCTCCTGTTAGTTTGCTTGATTATGCTTTTGCCAGAACAAGAGAAATAAAAGAAGAATCTTAGTCCATGTGGAAAAGTTAAGTTTGTTAAAAAAAAAAATAAGTAAATGGAGGCAGATACAGCCATGTCTTTCTATTCACTAGTCTCTAAAAGTCTATTTGTGAGATTAAATCAGATATGGGTAATGTGTGTTCATATGGACATATTTATGCTTATTTTGTGAATGAATAAAGAGAAGAGCTAAAAGAAAGCACATTGCCCTATTAACAGAGGCTATCCTGGGAAGGAAACGAAGAGGACCAGGGAAATTGGTTATGGAAACTCTTCAAGTTTCTCTATGTAAGTCTATAGATTTTTGCCTATATCATAATATGCATGTGTTTTTTTAAAGGATCAGAAAGATGATTTCATGGATTCTTGATTCATTATAAATGAAACAAAACAAAGGGTTTATGGCCTCTTATTGCTTGCAAATTTGTGCTACATCTCTACTCTTCATTACCATCTGGTGGTGCAACGAGAAAGAAAGTCTTGAGCTTGGAGTCTAAGTCTGAGTTTGACTATAATGCTACTGCTAATAGATTATATGTACACTTTGAACCTCATCTTGCTCTTCTGTAAAATGGAAATAATAAAGTAGATTTCACAGATTTACAATTTAAAACATTATTTTGGTAATAATAATGATAATAGTAATACAAGCTCCTAACAACTATTGGACATCTATCCTAAGTCAGAAGTCCTGGTCTAGTGCTGTAGGATAAGCACTGGACTGCTAACCACAAGGTTGAGGGTTCAAACCCACCAGCAGCTCCTGGGAAACCCCATACAGGATCACTATGACGCAGAACCTACTCCATAGCACTTAACAACAACAATCATGGGCCAGGGAATTGTCTAATTAGTTTACAGGGTCTAAGTTGTTCAATTCTACTGATTTTTCCATACAAAATAATGGTATAATTATTTTTATTTTACAGATAAGGAAACTGAGACAGAGAGATTAAGTAAAATTTTCAAGATCACAAAAGTGCCAAAACCAGGGTTTGCTTTCAGTCTGACTTCTATACCGAATCTCTCACTGATACATTAGAATGCCCTTCAATTTACATTTTCTTTCTTTCTACAACCACTATCCACAAGAAAAAGATGTGGCTTTCTGCTCCCACAAAGAATTATAGCACTATAAAGTGTCATTATGAGTCAGAATCAACTCTATGGCACATAACCAACACCACTATGTTTTGTTGTTGCTAAGTGACATCAAGTCAGTTCTGATCCTGAGCAACACTGTATAGGGTTTCTGAGGAACGGGTGGTGGGTTTGAAACACCAATTTTGCACTTAGCAGTGTACTGCTTAATTTACAACATGACACCAAATAAATAATCCAGAACCTGGCCTAAATATAGGAGTGAATCCCTTTTCCTTGAGAAGAATTTAGAAATTAGAGTGGACTATAGATACATTTTGATCAGGATTATGTCTAAAATGACACTCAAAAGTGACTTGACTGAGTCAATTTTCAAGCTGTATGGTCTAATTTTAAAATCAATGAGGACAAGGGGAGTTGCCCAGGACCTTGCCTTCTAAGATTTAGCTTAAAGCCTATCCTGATCTTCAATCACAGACAGTTGTATTGTTTTATCACTTTGGACTTTGTGATTTCTTAGAGAACAGCAGAGAGTTCAGCTGAACAAAGCAATTCTGTAATAAATCTTGCTAATTCAGATAGGGTAGGGCATTAGTCATTAAGCACTGGTAAATGACCAATTTTCTATCACAGCTGTTTCGCAGCTTTATTTGAATGCAGAACACAGACATTCAGACTCACGTAGCAATAAAATTTGCAGTTGCTAGTAGTAATATTCACTTTGCTACAGACCTCCTAATAACCAATTTGGATAGAGATCATTGGCAACTTCTGGTTCCTCTCTGGACAACTAAGAAGAAGCAGTTGCCATTTAATTTCAGGCAATGACTTTTTCAATTCATGTAAACTTACTTCCTCCTCCATACTAAGTTGAAAACCAGAGTAGACATTTTCATAAGTTGCTTTCCCCCTTTAGTGCCAGGTATGAAATGATTTGGAAACATTGAGGCATTTTGTGAAAATGAAAAGGCAGCAATCTGGAGAAAGAAGATGGAAATGAATAAAATTATCAGCCATTCAGAATGCAATTGTAAAGTTTCCTGATTTGACCAGCACATTACTTGACTCACAGCGACAGTGTATATAGGGAACCACTGCGTTCCTCATTACTTGACAATTGTGAAGTGCTGTTGAGTCAATTCTGACTCACAGCGACCCTGAATAGGGTTTCCGAGGAGCAGCTGGTGAGCTTGAACCTCTGACCTTGCAGTTCAAATGGCTTTGCAGTCTGGCGCATTAACCCACAACACCACACCAGGACTCCATTACTTGACAATAGAAAAAATATATATTTTCTTTCACAATTTTGATGAAATTACACATGCTAGGAAAACAACAACAACAACAACAAAAAAAAAAACCAGTGTTTTAAACAAGTAAACATAATTGCACCTTCTGATACTCTCTTGACGGAGATCACGAGAGACATATTAGACAAAAGGTCTGAAACCAGTTTAAGATCCAACTGCATTCCAATCGAGTCCTGATATGATGTTGTAGGATAAGTACCAGATTGCTGAACAAAAGGTCAGTGGTTCAAACCTACCTGCCTCATATTGGAAACCCTATACAAGGTGTTTATGAGTCAGAACTAACTCGACAGCACTTAACAAGAAGAACATTTTCTAATGAACTGTACTTATTAAGTTTCAGAGTGATATCAATTACTTCCACCAGAGGATTCACACCATGTAGAGGAAACCATAGAGCAATAGCCTTAGAATGTCAACTCACTCTATAGGTAAAAAGTATCAGAGTCACCAAGAAGACATAACTTAAACAGGAAGTGGATGGAACAGCATTTACTCATGGAAAAGAGAAGTGGAATCAGATCCGCTTCAATATTAGAATAAGTGGACTTCAGTCTCCATGGTCAAGCAGTCACTCCCCACAGTGAATGTTTGATGGTGGGCTGCATGCTAGGCGTTCATGCTGCAGACAAAGGGCCCTGTTCCCTCCTCACTGGGAACAGATATAGCAGTGAGGTTGATCAGGAGCCATATAATACACAGACAGAAGCAGAACTAAGAAATAGCTATTGGGCCTTTAACGGGGAGATATTCCCAAACAAGGCAAAATGTCCAATAAGCAGCTGTTCCAAGCCCAAGGCATTGAGTAGACATTCCACAGGAGGAACAGAGAGTGAAATAAGAACTGCTTTCCAAATATTAGGTGAATTGTATTTTCTCATGAGATTAAACACTGTGTAATGGTTAAAATGGAGTCCTGGTGTGGCACTGTGGGTTAATGCACCAGACTGCAAAGCCATTTGAATTGCGAGGTCGGCAGTTCAAGCTTACCAGTCGCTCCTCAGAAACCCTATACAGGGTGGCTTTGGGTTGGAAATGACTTGACGGCACTTAACAACAACAACAAATGGTTAAAAACTGGGATGATAAAGTTAAACCAGTGGTTCTCAATTGGGTGATTTGGCCCATTGCTGACAATTTTGAGTGTCATAAGTGTGGTGGGGAGAGGTGCTGACATTTGGTGAACCAAAGGTGAGCTGCTTAAACATTCTATAATGCACAGAACTGGCCCAACTCCATAACAGAGTCATTTGTCCAAAAATTAATAGTGTGAGTTTGAAAAAACTAAATTAGACAAACCTAGTCTATAACCAAAATGTATCAAATACGAGCTACATGATGTATCTTAACCTCACTATTCCTTGGTTTTATTATGTCTAAAGCAAGAAGAGCTAGCGAACTTGCCAAGAGCATTATTGTGAGTATAAATTAAATCATGGAAGTAAAGGATTTAATACAGTTACTGGTAAACAATAAACATCTTGCACAGGGTGAATTTTTAAAATATTTATTAAATGAGATCATCAGTGTTATCATACCAAGCTAATCCAGTTATAACACATGACAAAGGATCTTGAATTTTCATTTATATAGCCTTCTCAGTGATGAATAGATAATTGTCAAGAGGCTCTTTGGCTTACGGACAGTAGCTTTCAAGCCCTAGTGATTACTTCTTAGTTTATCTTATTTGAACCTAAGGCCAGAATGAATTTATTTTTGCAAAACTAAATCCTTATCCATTTGATTTTCTACCAGAAAACATTTTGTAGTTGTTTTTATGAACTTGATGGGGCTAAGAGCTAGTCAAAAACTTCAAACTTGTGGGCTATGGGTGTGTCAAATGATGTACACAGCTGACTTTGATACTTGAAACATTCATCAGCCTCAACTGCTTGATTTGGGATCATGCTGCTTCCACACATTTTCTTTATGCTGGAAAGAAAAGTAAACTCATAGGCAACTTGCAAACATGCCTAAGTCTTTCAGGGCATCAAAAGGGCAGCTGGAAAAGTTGTTCATTGCAACATTATTCACATACAGATACAGGAAAAAAAATTGGTAGAAGCATAAATGACCAACAACAAGCAATTGACTAAATAAACCTACTATTTTGTAGTTAAAATTAACTTTCTGAAATTCATTTTTACAAAAGCAAGTGTGCATCATAGCTGTGTTGTTGTTAAGAGCCATCAAGTCAGTTCTAATTCATAGTAACCATTTATAGGGTTTCTAAAGAACAGTTGGTGGGTTTGAACCTCCAACTTTACAGTTAGCATTCCAGTGCTTATTCTAAAACATCACACCAGAATTCCTAATGAATGAAAAAGTGTATTCAAAGTGATTGCCAATTTTCAAAGATCTATAGATATAGAGATCTAGAAACATAAATGGGATATATAGATGATAGAAGAGTAGAATGGGTAGGAACAGAGATGTGGAAAGATAAATATATAAATGGGAATTTAGGTATTGTTGTTAAGAGCTGTCGAGTTGGTTCCAACTCATAGCAACACTGCATAGGGTTTCTGAGGAGTGGCTGGTGAGCTTGAACCACTGACCTTGCGGTTCAAACCAACCTTGCAGTCCACTTCATAGAGGGATAAGTATTTTTGTATTTTAAAAATTGGCTTCTTCCATATTTCCTTAAACATGTGTATGGAATCATTTTATAATCAAGGGAAACAAGTTATGACAATGACATCATTTGAAAATATCTATACAGCCACATGGAGTTATAGAAAATATGTCTCTCCTCTCTCAGAAGAAAATAGAATTAAGGTAAACAAACCATCTACAAGAAATGAAGGAAGGAGGAGAGAAAAGAGAAGGAATAGGAAACACTGATAAAAAGGGAGAAAAAAACAAGTACTTAGTGTTAGAATAACTAGATGTAATTCCTGTCTGCAATAATTCCTGGCCCCATGACCCTAAGCAAAGGGTTCTTTCTCATCACAATGAAACATGGCACTTACCACACAGAACCTTGCCTAAACTAGAATGAAGATTTTAGAGATTCTAAGTGAACTGCAAAGTGCTGCACATTAGTTACATTTTAACTTGTTAGCACAGAAGTGCTGTTCCATGAAAATGGTTTAGTAATAAATTTTTTGAGATTATGAAAAATAAGACCTTGGTCCAAATTCTATGTCTATGTGGTAATAGTAATTACTTAATTGCCATAACCTCCGTTATCTTTCTCAAACAATTTGATGGTGTCAACACACTCACTAAATATTGTGAGATTCAAAGACACTACATAAAAAAAAAAAAACAATTATGTGTAATATATATTTGTTGTTGTTAAGTGCCATTGAGTCAATTCCTACCCATAGCGACCATGTATAGGATTTACAAGGAGCAGCTGGTGAGCTTGAACCACCAACCTTGCAGTTCAAATGACTTTGCAGTCTGACGCATTAGCCCACAGCACATAATGTATCTTAAATATGTGTTTTGAGGCTATATATATATATATATATATATATACATATGGATTCATGCTGGCTATGTGTAAATCTGCATACTTAGAATCTTTAGCAATGTATAAATATAGTAACATAAACCTATATATTATTACATATCACAATATATATGCACTGTAAGTATAACATATAAGGTCTATAGCCATTTAATCAAATAAAACTAAGGATATTTTTAATACAAAGGTCTTATGGAGGTTCTATGGAGATTAAATTTTATACAGAAAGCTGTGATTTTGTTAATTGAAATTAGGGCAGAATTTCAGAATAATACACTGAAAATTATGTATCAATTAAATGATACACCTTCAGACTGGTTCAGAATATCTGGAAAGTAGCAAAATGTGGAATACATAAGATGGCCTTGATTCAAAGATACTAAAAGGAGATATGAATGGAGATGAAACCAAAATAAAATTTAAACATGATAATCACATACACTTTAGAATACAGGAGTAGAAAAGCAATGTGACTTAATCCTTGTGTTTTCTGGTCTCCCCCGAACTGCACAAAGTGTATGTTGTTCCTCTGCTCCCAAAGCCAGAAAACACTTACACAGTTCCTCCCTTTAATGGGTGGTTATTGGATTGTACCCACAGATACTTTAAAAGCTCTGACAACAAACATATACTATTCCACACCAAAGTATAAAATAGGTCACAGCTATTTAAAATGTTCCAGTTAAATGTCTTGAGACTCCATTTTATGAGTCCCTCCTTCTTGTAGGGTCACTTAAAAAAAAAAAAAAAACCCTCTAGAACTACCCTATTTTTAGTGCTTAAATGTCAGTCTAGAGGCTTTCAACTCATTATTAGAAATGGAAATCAGAGAAACACCCTCAAAGCTGGAGGAACCTACACCTCGTAAGATACAAAGCATCCCAGCACATGCTTGGATACCAGATGCCTTCTCTAAACCACACTCAAGAAATTGGTTTAGCTTCATCAAGCTGAGAAATAGAACAATCTTTCCAGACATTACTTCCACCTGAAAACACTTCACCAAATTTAGCTTGGGCTCCCAGGAGAACTCCTTCTGAATACATTTGGATCTCTACATCCTGGTAAATAGTAACCTACATTCTTTTCCAAGTTAGGCCCATTGGTTATATCTTTTTACAAGCCCATGGAGCTTTTATATCAGGAGTCTCATTAACCTTCTCTTCTACAAAACCTTGGTCAGAGCTTTCTTGGACTAACTTATATTGTTATGAAACACCATACTAGGACAATCAGTTGAGTTTTAATAACTAACTAGATCTTGATATGAAGGGATTAAGGATTTTGTGCCTATATTCTCAAAGGATCCTTGAGATATGTTATGCAGATTTGCTCAACAACCTACCTTCTAGTCATCATTCACCTTCAAGTTCATGTGTCAGTAACTTCTGTAGTGGAAGAAAGCTTTAGCCCCAACTGATTTCAAATGATACGAACTATATGTCTAACAACCTTGAAATAAATCCAAAGGTAATACTCTTTATTCTTTGTATGGGCTGGAAAGATAAGGGTGTATTTCACAAAAAGGAGCCATCTGAGCAAGGCATTAAATAGCAGACCTGGGAGTATCAGCAGGAGATCTGACAGGATAGATAGCAGAGGACCAAATATCCGTGGTGTTTTCAGAGCAAGAAGGGAATTTATTGCTGAGGAATACTTAGAGAAGTGCATAACCAGTAACAAGTCTAGAAAGGCCATTGTGCCCAACTGAATTCAACATCCTGTAATTATCACTAGATCATTCTAAGAATTGAGACTACAGAAGCAGAATTTCATCTTCATCCCTTGAAGCTATTATGATGCCCCTTTCATACCATGACAGCAAGTGGAAGTCTGGGATTCTAGACCAGTACCAAGACTGCTGATTGTGACCCATTCATTGATGTCACTGTGTTGTGCTAAAAGAGGAAGACAAGGGGTTGGGCTCCAAAAAAATATTGAAATATGACCTTCCAACTTCTAGTGTGACAGAAATTAAGATAAATGAAGAAATAATTAAGCAGGGTATAGACACAAGGAATGAGAAGTTAGGACTGAGAATAGAGGTCAATCCATTTAGATACATTATTAGAACTCCAGTTGCCTAAGGAGAGAGGATGAAGGTATTGAATGATTTTTAAGGCACTAACTTGCAGATGTCACTTGGACTATTTTTTTTGGTTGGATTTGCCATATTCAAGTTTTCCTTTGCAGGGCAGCTAAAAAGTAAGTAATAACAGAAGAATGCCCACAGTTCACCTTAAGACATATTTTTTCTAGACCCATTTTGTAGCATCTCAAATTTGGAAGTGACTTCAGAAAATAACCGGACCTAGCCTCTATTCTTCTCACAGCTGAACAATATCCCTATCACATGGATAAGACAACTGAGATGTAGAAAAGTTGAATGCTTCATCTAAGGAATCTAATAACCCATGATTGCTAGAGAAATTTTCTTTATTCTATACCACACACAAATTTCATTTTCACTCAGAAAAAGTGTCCTTCCTTCTTCTCCATGAAACATAACCAAGCAACAATTAGAATTTGTAAAAACAAAACAAAACAAAACTACCTGAAACTACCAGTTCTGCTATCAGTGTAGCCATTTATAGGTTGAATCTGTGAATTCAAAATATTCCTCTTAAGAGAAGGGAGAAGGCAGGCTTAAGCCTCCAAATGCCTAATTAAGGAAAATATAACAAATTGTGTATGAGACAGTTATTACTTATGGAATCCAAAGTGAATGACATTTGTTGGTAGCATGAAAAAAAATTAATTATACAATATAATAGACTGAGGCTTTCATATAAGTATCATGTCACTATGTTTTATATTTTAATAAATACATTTCTCCTTTCAAAAAGCACTGTTTAGTAAGTTTATGGAATCCACCTCCCTTTTTATGGTGTACTTTTATTATGATTTCTATTCTTTTTTCATATTTTTAACATTTTATTTTATTGTTTCTTTCAGATTGTTCTCTTTTTGTTCCTAGGGTGCCAATTTTGTGTTTATTACATTGACCAACTCTCCCTCCTGGTGGTTCATTTTCTCTCTTTTTTTAAAACAAACTTTTTTTTTTTTTCTGTTCCATTCCCTCTTTTGTTTTGGATATACACCGAAGTGCTCAGGAATATATAACAAACCAACCAAAGAGTACACCCTGCAAGCCCGTCGCGCCCCTGCCATCAGCACACAGCCCCTCTCCCTCCCCGAGTCCTGAGTCCCCAGCTGCTCCATCTTTCCACATCATTATCTCTGCCTCCATTTCTGGTGTCATAGCTTCTCTGAATAGGGTCCTATACTCCATTCTTCTCCCTTAATGGTCCTAGGGTTCTCAGCTCTTAGACTGCAAGATCAACCACTCCCCTCGTTTTGTTACAAAATGTCTACCTTTACATTTGCAACACACGCAATCAGTCCTGATAGTGATTGTGGTTCATTTTCTCTTGTAGGGTATAATTTTAACTTATAAACTTTTCTTCAGCAAGATTTGATATTTCTGTTGAGTATGCAATGCACCATAAATTATTAGAGTGCTCCTACAGGTAAGTTTTACATTTGCTTTTTCTGTTGACCCAAGGCATGAAATTGTACCATACTAGCATTTTTGTTGACTTTCCTGAACCTTTGTGGGTTGTGTGTATTAGAATTAAATACTGGCTAAGGGAACAAGTCTTGATTTCTTAGTAGAGATATTTTATTCCCATATATAACCTTGTAGAGATGATAGTCTTCCTTTGACATTTCCAGGCCCATGCATGTAATTTTTCTAAAATGTTCTTTTCAAACATTGAACTTTTTTTGGTCCTATCTTTTTAGGTAGGTTCCTCTGAAAATGGGCTAGAACTAAGCTTGTAGGGACTGTGTAGCCCCAGCTTCCAGGGTCCATATCAGTTCAATGTCTGTCTGGACTGCCATGATATCAACAAAGCCCTCCTATTTTTAGACTGAATTCGCTCTGGTTTTTGGTGTCTGAATATGTCTTTTTCTTCTTTTGAACATGTCTAAGCATTTTTTAAAATCATAAAGATTTACATTTTTTAATCTATCAATTTGCCGCATTTTTGAGGGGGGTCTTCAGTGCTTCACTCAGCTTTCTTGTTCCAACGACTTTTCCCATTCACTTCCCCAGGAATTTGTCTAAATAGTTGCTCTTGTCTAAATGGATTTGCCTTTTCACTCTCCCTACAATTGCTCTATTTGTGTGTTCCTTTGCTCTTGTGACTTCCCTGTCATGTCTCTCTATTCAAATACATGTAAACCATGTACAGGGTGGTTATGAGTGGGAACTGACTCATTGGCACTTAACAGCAATAACAACAACTATAGAATGAACATTACTATTAGATTTAAACTTCCATTGAAGTTTTTAATTAAATATTAGTATTTTCTACTAGGAGTTGAGCTAATAAGTTACATTTAGTTGATTTAACAATAAACACTACTAGCTAGTATAGAATGAACTGGGCTTGTTACAAATACTATTGTTTTGAGCTCTCACAACAATCTTGAGGTATAGGTATTATTATCCATGCTATAGATCCATGCTGTATTGAGGAGTCTTAGTGTGGTGATGTAGGATAAGCACTAAACTGAAAGGTTAGTTTGAACTCAATGGTTAGTGGTTCAAACTCACCAACCACTCCTCAGAAACCCAATATAGGGTTGTTATGAGTCAAAACCAAGCTGACATCACTAGTCAACAACAACATATAGAGGAAAAATTTTAAACTCAGTCATTTTGAAATACTTGCCCCAAATCCTAGTTAATAAGTTGAGGAAACAAGGTTTGGACTCTGTTTTTTGTTTTTGTTTTTAAAATTTTTATAGCACCTGTTGTTCTCCCAATTAAATATCTAAATCTTAGCTGAACAAGAAAGTTGTCTTTTATTATTGTTAAATCTAATATTTTTCTTGAATTGTTGCTAAGTGCTTCCCTCAACTTTTTAAAAGAGAAAATAAAGCTTACGCCTACTCATGTATCTCTCCGATGTAACATGAGACCTTTGTCTCCATCTTTTTAAAAAAATGAAAACACTTCAGTCACTGTTCACATACTGTTACATTGAGAAAGAGATCATCTACACTCACTACTGGTGAGAAAAGCAATTCCATATAATCCTATTTAAGAGCTATGTCTGTCATCTAATAGCCAGTCAGAGAGAACACCACTAGCAGCTCCTTCCTATATGGCCTGCTGCAATTAGCAACAAAATGGATGTGATGAATGAAAAACCTTGCATGGAAATCAGTTTTCCCTGGAAAACCTGT
Organism: Chrysochloris asiatica; assembly: GCF_000296735.1. NCBI lineage: Eukaryota > Metazoa > Chordata > Mammalia > Afrosoricida > Chrysochloridae > Chrysochloris > Chrysochloris asiatica. The sequence goes on from NW_006408576.1 coordinate 15,133,426, forward strand.
AGGCAAATGGTACAGTACTTCTGCGTTTTTCTACTTTGTGCATTTTCAGCATCTGCTATTTAAATATAACAGCACATATGGTGGCATCATTTTGCTAAACAACGTAAAATAAGATAAAGAAACTATTACTTGGCCTGCTTTTCCCTCTCTCCAGCTATGCTGCCACGTTGAGAGAGTACAGCAATCTGAGGGAAATAATTGACTCCTGCAAGAGTCACAGCTACCCTGACATGTCACTAGTCATCCCACCTTGCTTCTGATTTGCCTGTACTTATGCTTTAAATTCTCTCTAATCTGGTTGTCTGGATCCCATCCATCAGAGCTTAGTGGAACCCTAGTGGCATATTTTGGAGTCCGGGTGTAGTGCTGTTCTCTAGTGCTGTTGTAGGAAAGGCACTAAACCACACAGTCAGTCTAAACTGAAAGGTCAGCAATTCAAACACCAGCCACTCCTCGGAAACCTTAAACAGGGTCACTATGACTTGGAACTGACTCAACAGCACTTAACAATGACAGTGCTATATTTCTAAAGTGCTATTAACATAGGTCAAAATGGATGTCAGAAGAAACACTGAAACTTGCTCTCCAGCATAGAGATACTAAAGCAAATGGAAGAAATGAGGAGGTACAAGAAGTTTCAATGAGGTAGAAGAAAATTTCAATGATTAGCTCAAGAAGATAAAGCCAAATATTACAACAAAATAATCAAAGATATGGAGTCAGAAAAACAAAAAGGAAGAAAACGCTCAGCATTTCTCAAGCTGTGGGAACTGAAGAAAAAATTCAAGCCTTGACTTTCATTATTGAAAGATTCTCTGGACAAATTATTGAATGATTCAGAAAGCATCAAAAGAAGATGGAAGGTATACACAGAGTCACTGTACCAAAGGGAAGTGGCTGATGTTCAACCATTTCACTAGGTAGCAAATGATCAAGAACCAATGATACTGAAGGAAGAAATCCAAGGTACATTGAAGGAACTGGCAAAGAACAAGGCACCAGGAATTGATGGAATAAAAATTGAAATCTTTCAAGAAAGTGATGCAGTACAGGAGACACTAACTCATCTCTGCCAAGAAATTTGGAAGACAACTATCTGGCCAAGTGATTGGAAGAGATCTATATTTGTGCCCATTCCAAAGAGAGGTAACCTAATGGAATGTGGAAATCATCAGACAATCTCTTTGATATCTCAAGTGAGTAAAGTTTTGCTAACGGTAATACAGAAATGGCTGCAAACATAGATTGACAGAAAACTTCCAGGGGTTCAAGTCAGAGTCAGAAGAGGCGGTGGAATGAGGAATACCATTGCAGATATCTGATGGAACTTGGTTGAAAGCAGAGAATATCAGAAAGATATTTACCTGTGCTTTATTGACTATGCAAAGGCTTTCGATTGTGTGGACCATGACAAGCTATGGATAACATTGTGAAGTATGAGTATTCCGGAACACTTAATTGTGCTCATGAGGAATCTGTACTTGGACCAAGAGGCAGTTGTTTGAACAGAACATGGGAACACTGGATGGTTTAAAATTAAGGAAGGTGTATGACAAGGTTGTATTCTTTCACCATACTTATTCAACCTGTATGCTGAGCAAATCATCCAAGAAGCTGGGTTCTATGAAGAAAAACATGGCATCAGGTTTGGAGGAAGACTCATTAACAACCTGCGATACGCAGATGATACAACCTTGCTTGCTGAAAGTGAAGAGGACATAAAATATTTACTGATGAAGATCAAAGAGCATAGCCTTCAGTATGGATTGCATCTCAATGTAAAGAAAACAAAAATCCTCACCATTGGACCAATAAACAACATTCTTATCAATGGAGAAAAGATTGAAGTTGTCAAGGACTTCATTCTTCTTAGATCAACTATCAACACTCACAGAAGCAGCAGTCAAGAAATCAAATGACGTATTGCATTAGGTAAATCTGCTTCCCAAGATCTTTTTAATGTGTTGAAAATCAAAGCTGTCAGCTTGAGGACTAAGGGGTACCTGACCCAAGCCATGGTATTTTCGATAACCTCATATGCATGTGAAAGCTGGACAGTGAATAAGGGAGACCATAGAAGAAGTGATACTTTTGAGTTATGATGTTGGAGAAGAATATTGAAAGTGCCATGGGCTGCCAAAAGAACCAACAGATCTGTGGTGGAAGAAGTGCAGCCAGCCAGAGCGCTCCTTGGAGGCCATGATGGCCAAACTTCTTCTCTCATACTTTGGACATATTGTCAGGAGGGACCAGTCACTGGAGAAGGATATCATGTTTGGTAAGATGGAGGGTCAGAGAAAAAGAGGAAGACCCCCAATGAGATGGACTGGCCAAGTGGCAGCATCAATGGACTCAAAGATGGCAACAATAGTGAGGTTGGCCCAGGATCTGGCAGTGTTTCGTTCTGCTATGCATATGAGTCAGTACCGACTTGATGGAACCTAATAATAACAACAACATTAACATAGGTATTTTATAATGGATAAAACTTTCATTTTTGCTTTACATAGATCTGTTTAAGATGTAAAAAAGTTGTTCACATTTCATTTGGTGAGAAAGTGGAGTAATAGAAAACCTTATCTATCCCTCATCTAGTGCCTCTTATACATAGTTTCAGCCTCCTTTTTAAATGAAATAAGTGGCAGCTACTGATCTGGAAAACCATTCCACAGTCTAATAAAATGTCATCAGTGACAAAAACCTTTCCTAGCTTCTAGCTGAAATTTTCCTCTTCTAACTTAATTCTGTTAACTTTCCATGAAAGTTATATGAAAGGACTTTCCTCTGTAAAATAATAATTCTTCACCACTCACTTTCCCAACACTTGCTTCAACTGCAGAGCAAAGTATAAGTGTAGATCTGACATGACCTATAGGGAAAGAAGGAAGTATTGCCCAAACTACCAGCCGAATCTGCAGAGCCTCTCTCATCCCTAAGAATGTGAGCCTGGACCACAGCTTTGACTGAGGATGGCCTTGTGTCCAGCAAAGGAGTCTCAAAGGAAACCAGGTTAATTTCTCCCAAAGTTAATTCTGGATCTTGCATCTCTCTAAGGTCCTACTATGCAAAGTGTGGTCCTGCCACACCAACATCACCAGGGAGCTTGTTAGAAGTGCAGACTCTTGGGTCCTACCTCAGACCTACTGTATCCAAATCTGCATTTTATCAAGATCTCTAGATCATTCCTGTACACATCAATGTTTGAGAAGCATTGCATGAAACACTGATCTTAATGTTGGCCGAAGTGGAGTCACTCTGGGAGCTTTAGAAATACTGCCCTCAGAATTCCTCAATTAACTGATGTGGGATATGGTCTGACCATAGGGATTTTAATGAACTCCAATATTTAGCAATTTTGGGAGCACACTGCTCTGAGACATATCCCAACCCCTTAAAGATTTCCTGGAAGCCCATCAACTACACAAAACATTGTGATCATACTTTGTCTGACACTGGTGCACACCGCTATGCTGTTTTCTTTCTACCAAGCCCCTCCTTGCCTTGGCCCACTCTGCATAGTAAAGCTCATAGCACTTAATAATGCGAGTGGGCCCTCATTTTACTCTGACCTTTTACAGCAGTTGTTGTTGTTGCTAAGTGTAGTCGAGTAGATTCCGACCCATACCAACTCTGTATAGGGTTTCCAAGGAGCAGCTGGTGAACTTGAACCACTGACCTTGCAGTTCAATTACTTTGTAGTCTGACACAATAGTCCACAGTGTCACACCAGGATTCCAGTCCAGCAGCACAGCCTTGCAAATCCTTATCCTAAGGAGACAGACTTGACTTATATTTTAAATGAGGTTAATAATAGCATCAGCTTCTTCAGGTTGATGTGAAGATTAAAGGAGACATACAATAGTTGACACGCTGAACAAACCCTTTTGTTTCTCCTCCCTCTAAAGAACATAGAACCAACATCAAAGAAGTATCCATAAAAAAGTGTCTCTAAAATATGGAAAGGGGCAGGAGATGACTGTCAGCCAGTACAAAATTTCAGCCAACTTCTGTAAAATGGAAAATGACTGGAAGATTGTTGGCAATCGAGTCAGCCAGGAAAGCTGAAAATGCTGAAAATCCAGAAAATGCCCACAGGGAACTACAATAGGGGGTGAAATCTAATGCTCTAAGAACACTCTTGGAAATGTTCTGGGCTGAGTCTATAGGACCAGGGAGTGTAGTGAGAAGCAGAGCTGAAAGTGACTACTATTTAGCCTCCACTGTCATTCAACCTACTCTTTGTCTGTCTGTTTGTCATGCTATAATGGCTTCAACTTTGTTACAATGCTGGAAGCTACGCTACTAGTATTTCCAATGTCAGCAGGGTCATCCTTGGTGGACAGATTTCAGCAGAGCTTCTAGAATAAGAGAAACTAGGAAGAAAAGCATAATGCTCTCCTTTTGAAATTCAACCAGTGAAATTCTTATGGCTCAAAACAAAATATTGTCTAACTCGCTTTCTTGACATATCATCAGGAGGGACTGTAAACATCAGACATTGTTTAGCTAAGCGAAGTGATATCTTCTGTGAGAAAGATTGGTACAATAGCAGCAACAGTGAGCTTGGACACGCTGAGAATTGTGAAGGTAATGCAGGAACAGGCAACGTTTTGTTGTGTTGTACATAAGGTCACCATGAGTCAGCTAACAACAACTTCCCATTCAGCATCCTCTCCCTGCCTCATTCCTGCTCACATATAGACTATCAGTCTGGGGTTACATTTAGTTCTCTTCTCTCTCCCCATATATGATCAGCCCAAATTCTATGCCTCATATATGCATCTAGTGTGAAATTTATAATAAAATGTGGGGCTACTTGTCTTTATCAACGAGACTATGAGCTCCTAGAAAATAGGGACCAGATCTTTTTCGTTTTGATAAATCCATGATCTATGCAATCTGATCAAATAATGTTTGTTGAAGTCAGTGAATTCTCTAATCTGTCTTTAATTCCAATCCATTACCTGGAAGTTGTTTTCCTTACCTGGAATAGGTTGCACACATACTTGGTGTTACTTTCCTTCATATACCTAGCCTCTGGGTTTCTCATCTGGCCCTACTATCTACACATGCTATTCCTTCTTGAAACCCTACATTTTAGCTATACCAAACATTTAAAATAATAATAATAATGGCAAATTTTGCAAATAGCCAGACACTTGGCTAATATAATGGCTAGTTGGTCATATCCCACAAGATGTTTTCTCCTTAGTGAATTATTCTTTATTTTTAATCAGCTCTTTACCTTTCTTGCCAGTTTCAATTGAGTAAATTTCAACTCACAGAGATACCAAGTGTGTCAGAATAGAACTGCGCTCCCATTTTCAACGGCTAATGTTTTGTAAGTAGATTGCCAGATCATTCTTGTGAGGCACCTCTCAGTGGGTTTTAACCATGAACTTTCTGGTTAGTAGCTGAGCAAGTTAATTATTTGCACCACCCAGAGATCACAAACTAACAGAACTGATTTATAAACCACATGTTGATTTGTAACCAACCTACCTACCTTTCATGTGACAATTCTGCCTTTAAATACGTTATTATAATTAATTGCTATGTTGATGTTGTTGTTAAGTGCCATGGAGTTGGTTCTAACACAGAGCAACCCTGTATAGGGTTTCCAAGGTATGGCTGGTGCGCTCAAACTGCTGACTTTGCAGTTCTAACCAACCTTGCAGCCTAGCACATTACCCTGCAGTACCACGCCAGGCTACTCACTCGAATTAAAGCTAAGATCTGCAAACTTCAGAACTTCTCTAAGTATGACATAGTCCTTTTCTATTTCTTCTCCTGTCTTGTACCAATTTTACCTGTGAGGGAGCTCTGGTAGCATAGTGGTTACAAATCGGGCTGCGAACCTTAAGGTCAGCGGTTCGAAACTACCAGGTGCTCCGCGGGAGAAAGATGAGGCTTTCTACTCCCGTAAAAATTTACACCCTCGGAAACCCTATACAGGGTCGCTATGGGTCGGAACCGACTCGATGGCACATAACAACAACAACAACCCTAGAATTTTAAGGGGGGAAAGAAATATCTTGTTATAGCTCTCAAGCACCAACTTAGTTGCTATGCCATTACAAGTTCTGCTTTTTTACACTTAACTTTCTTTATTTACTGAAATGCGCTCCCCAGACTTGTTTACCTGACATATATTTAATCATATTTCAAAGTCCAACTCTAATGTTACTCTTTTGATACATTTTTGATGAATCCTATAGGCAGTTCCTTTGAGGTCCCATTTCACTTTGCTTGTATCCCTATAACAAGACTTGTTTTGTGTAATAGGCAGCATGAAGTTCTAGGATTATGGAGATAAATAAGACATTATCTCTATTGTTTAAGAATTTACAGAGTAGTGGTGAAGACAGGAATTTAAATAATAGTGATTTTTTTTTTTTTTTTTTTAATGTAATCCAGTTTTGGTTTCTGGAAAGAGTTATGATGAGGAAACCCACATTTTTGTCCATGTGTAACCCTTTCAGTCACAGTATGTAATAGCAAGTCAAAGAAAGTTAAGGGGAAACAAAAGGTACCAAAATGTTGAAGATCAGTTTTCAAAATCTCTTACAGGACTTATGATCTGATATCAAAGTGTCCCAAGATTATTTTACAAAAATATTCTGAAGCACTGGTTCTGCATCCTGTATCACATTTTCACTCAGCTGGGGCAGAGAGTCAACTACTTAATTCAGTTCTTCTATCCACAGTCTTTGTAATTCTCACCAAACAACTTTTCCCTGTTGGGAGAAGGTGGGGGAAGATACTAATAGGATTCTGTAATTCAGTTGTGAGTTATTATTAACATGGCTAATTGTGATAATAAACCTTGAACTCTTATTTGGATATAAAATGAGCCACATCAGAAGCAGGAATGTGGGGACTCACTACCATCAAGGAGGAAGAGCCAGAAAGTATCATTTGGACCTTGAGCTCCCTGCACATTAAGCCTCCTTGACCTAGGGATAGAAAGCTGTGAAACAAAAGAAATAGTTGTGAAACAGAAGAAAAAAATAGAACCAAGAGCCATAGCACCAAACAAAAAAGATGGGTACCTCAGTTCCTAGATCAAGTAAATCCTTTGGGCAAGAGGCTCTATTGTGGAATGGGATGCACCAAGCACTTAACTGGGGAACCTAAGTTTGCTACCCATGGAACTAGAGCTAAGTGCCTTTGGGCTGAGATGTATGGTAGAGTCCTGGTGTGGTGCTGTGGGTTTAATGTGCTGGACTGCAAAGTTGGTTTGAACCACACGGTCAGTGGTTCAAGCTCACCAGCTGCTCCTCTGAAACCCTATACAGGGTCACTATGCGTCGGAACCAACACAACGGCACTTAACGACAACAGCAATGTGCCTTTTGCATATTTATCAGCTGCCCTAAAGAGCTCTGAAACATTGCTGGAGCAGAACAGGGGCCAAGAGGCACATGACTGAGAGGCAAAGGACCACAAAGAGTCTTGCCTTCAGGCATAACTAGGAAGAGGTTGTCCTGACTGCAAGAACTGTGCCCTGAGCATTTCTAATACTGATCACTCCCCTAATAAAATCCATAACTGTGAGTATAGTATCTGAGTTCTGTGTGACCATCATCATAATGAATTCTTGAGCCTCACTAAGGAGAGAGTGTTATGGGAGGGATAGTTCCTGCGAGATTTGATAGAGAAAGTAGAAAGCTGTAGTAATGTCTTACCTCAGACCCACAGAAATCTGCATTGGGCTGATTTTGACTTTCATTCTACTTCCTTCTTGTGAAGTCAAAGATGGTCAGTAGTTGTCTGACTTTTACAGCAGGTCACTAGATGCTGCTACCAGCAGTAATCAATTGTACTTCAACAGTCACACCACAAATTCACTGTCTGCATCATTCTAGATAACTAGACATGTGAACGTAATTGGAAGGAATACACAGGAGTCAAATTGACTACATCTATGGAATCATGAGGAATATGTACCTGGACCAAGAAGCAGTTGTTCAAACAGAGCATGGGAACACTGAATATTTTAAAATTAAGAAAGGTGTGTGACAAGGTTGTATTCTTTCACCATACTTATTCAACCTGTATGCTGAGCAAATAATATGAGAAGCTGGATTCTATGAAGAAAAGTGTGGTGTCATGATTGGAGGAAGACTCATTAACCTGTGATATGCAGATGATACAACCTTGCTTGCTGAAAGTGAAGAGGACTTAAAACATTCACTGATGAAGATCAAAACACTCAGCCTTTGATATGGATTACATCTCAATGTAAAGACAACAAAAATCCTCACCACTGGACCAATAAACAACATTCTTATCAATGGAGGAAAGATTGAAGTTGTCAAGGACTTCATTCTTCTTGGATCAACTATCAATACTCATGGAAGCAGCAGTCAAGAGATAAGACGACGTATTGCATTAGGCAAATCTGTTGCACAAGACCTTTTTTAAAGTGTAGAAGAACAAAGATGTCAGCTTAAGGACTAAGGTGCGCCTGACCCAAGCCATGGTATTTTCAATAACCGCATATGGATGAGGAAGCTGGACAGTGAATAAGGAAGATCATAAAAGAATTGATGCCTTTGAATTATGAAGTTGGAGGAGAATACTAAAAGTGCCATGGGCTGCCAAAAGAACCAATAGATCTGTTTTTGAAAGAAGTGCAGCCAGAGTGCTCCTTAGAGGCCAAGATGGCCAAATTTCGTCTCTCATACTTTGGACATATTGTCAGGAGGGACCAGTCGCTGGAGAAGGATATCATGCTTGGTAAGATAGAGGGTCAAAAGAAAAAGAGGAAGAACTCCAACGAGATGGATTGGCCAGGTGGCAGCATCGATGGACTCAAGTGTGGCAACAGTAGTGAGGTTGGCCCAGGATCGGACACTGTTTCATTCTGCTGTGCATAGGGTCGCTATGAGTCAGTGCCGACTCGATGGCACCTAACAACAACAACAACAATGGAAGAAATAATGGAGAAGCTCAATATTATTAGATAATTGAAGGCTTTTTCACCTATGGAAAAGGCTATCAATTGCTCATAAGTAAATTTAGGCTGAATCTGAAGAAAATTAAAACAAGTCTGCTAGAGAAAAAGTATGACCTTGAGTATATACCACCTGAATTTAGAGACCATGTCAAGAACAGATTTGATGTATCTAACACTAATGATTGAAGACCCGAGGAGTTGCAGGATGAAATCAAGAACATCATGTATGAAGAAAACAAAAAATCATTAAAAAGAGAGAAAAGACCAAAATGGATGACAGGATAAGCTCTTGTACGTAGAGAAGTTAAAGTGAATGAAAGAAATTATGACATAAAAGCTGAATTGAAATTCTCAAAGGACATTGTGAGAAGATAAAGCATTATAATAAAATGTGTAAGGACCTAAAGTCAGGAAACCAAAAGAAAGAACACATGCAGCATTTCTCAAGCTGAAAGAACAAAAATAAAAATCCAAGCTTCGACTTGCAGCATTAAATGATTCTAGGGACAAAATATCAAAGGATGCAGGAAGCATTAAAAAAAAAAAAAAAGATGGAAGGTATATACAAAATCATTGTACCAAAAAGAATTGGTCAATGTTCAACCATCCAAGAGGTAGCATATGATCAAGAATCAATGGTATGAAAGGAAGAAGTCCCAAGCTACACTGAAGACATTGGTGAAAAGCAAGGTCTCAGGAATTCATAGAATATAAATTGAGATGTTTTTTAAAAAGATGCAGTGCAGGAGGGGCTCACATGTTTATGCAAAGAAATTTGGAAGATAGTTATCTGGACAACCAATTGAATTTGGAAGATAGTTATCTGGGAAACCAATTGGAGGAGATTCATATTTCTACCTATTTCAAAAAATGGTGACTCTACTAAATACTGAGATCATTGAATAACACCATTAATATCATGTGCAAGAAAATTCTTGCTTAAGATAATTTAAAAATGTTTGTAGCAGTACATTGATAGGTAGTTGCCAGAATTCATAAGAGGATATAGAATGAGAGATATCAGTGCTTATGGATCTTGCTTAAAAGCAGACAATACCAGAAAGAATGTTAATTTGTGTTTTATTGACTGCACAAATGCATTTGACTGTGTGTGTTATAACAAACTATGAATAACATTGTGAAGAATGGGAATTCCAGAACATTTACATGTGCTCATGAGGAACCTGCACATAGACCAAGAAACAGTCATTCAAACAGAACAAGGAGATATTAAATGATCCAAAATCAAGAAAGGTGAGTGTCAACGTATCCTTTCACCATGTTTATTCCATCTTATTGTTAAACAAATAATCCTAGAAACTGTATTATGTGAAGGAGAACATGGCATTAGGATTGGAGAAAGACAAACGACCTACTATATGCAAATTTCTCTTTTGATCTATTGTGCATAGTGTCACTATGGGTCAAAACCAACTCTATGGCACCTAACAACAACAATGTGCAGATAACACAACTTTGCTTGCTGGAAGCAAAGAGGACTTGAAGTACTTACTGGCAAAATTCAAAGACTTCAGTTTTCAGTATGAATTACACCTCAATGTAAAGAAAATGAAAGTGCAACTACACCAATAAATAATATGACAAATGGAGAAAATATTGAGATTGTGAAATACTTCTTCTTAGTTTGATCCACAATCAACGTTCATGGAAGCAGCAGTTAATCAAATGAAATATTATGCTAGGCAAATCTGAAGCAAAAGACCTCTTAAAAGTGTTAAAAGCAAAAATTTCACTTTGAGGCCAAAAAGGAGACCAACACAAGCCATATTCCCAATCACTCCATATGCATATGAAAAATGGAATAAGGAAGACCAGAGAAAAGTTGATGCATTTGAGTTATAGTGTTGGTGAAGGATATTGAAATTACCATGAGCTGCCAGAAGAACAAACAAAACAAACCTGTCTTGCTTAGTAAAAGTACAACCAGAATGCTCCTTAAATGTGAGGATGGTGAGACTTTAGACATGCTGTCAGGAAGCACCAGGCCTTGGAGAAGGACATTATGATCAGTAAATGGACGGTCAGCGAAAAAGAGGAATTCCCTCAATGAGATGGATTTATACAGTGGCAGCAACAACGGACTCACTCATAACAACAATTGTGAGAATGGTGTAGAACTGGGAGTATAGCCTTCTCTTGTTCATAGTGTCTCTATGGATTGGTATGGACTCTAACAACAATAGAATGGTAAACTATGTGTTAGTTAATTGAGCTTAATGATTCTGATTAGTGTAACCATATCTTTCTGTTAGTTTCCCTCTAAGCGCTATTCACTGGATTTACTTTTGCTTCATTTTCCCATTTTTTCTTTCAAGTTTGAACTCCATCCATGTGGTACTGGCATGTACAGATATAGTTGTGCATTGGGAAGAGTCAAAGTTATGCGCTGTTGCTCAGAACAGTTCCATGAGCAAAGAATATGAACATAAAATTGACAATATTCAGAGAATTCTGTAAAATTTTAAGGAAATTCACAGATGCCCTGAACCATATTATTTCTTATACTATAGTATAATTTTCAAAAAGTTAAAACAGAGCTCTCATACAAACATAAAATATATACATTCCAAAGACTTATTCAGCTCATTAATTACTGAGGAAACTGGTAATATGTTAAGAATTATTTAAGTGATAATTTGAGGAACAAGATATTTATTGGCAACTTAATAAAGTAAGGTTAGGGAAATATTGTTGGCTTTGGCCCAAAACTAATAATTAATATTCTATAGCATCATCACATAAATATTGAGTTATTTTCTCCTACTGTACAGAAATCGGCATGCTGGTGGTATAGAAGGTTTTCTGTGGGATGCTAGAACCTTGGTAACATACAGGTTACATGTTGAGCTGCTAACCACAAGGTCAGCAGTTCAAATCTACCAGGTGCTTTGTGTGAGAAAGGTGAGATGTTCTACTCTCATAAAGATTTACTGCCTGGTAAACCCTATACAAGGTGGTTTTGATTCAGAACGACTCGACGGCACACCACCACCAACAACAACCACAAGTTCAGCAGTTTGAATTCATCAGCGGCTCTGCAGGCAAAAGATGAAGTTTCCTGTTTCTGTAAAGTTTCACAGTCTCAGAAACCTTATACAGAGTCTCTATGAATCCACAGCACACAACAACAACAAAAATTGAGAAATTATTTACATCTCTGATCAGATAAAGATTTAAATGTTAACCTCTGTCACTATGTTGTTGTTGTCAGGTTCCATCGAGTTGGAACTGACTCATAGCGACCCCATGCACAGCAGAATGAAACAATGTCCGATCCTGGGCCAACCTCACTACTGCTGCCACACACACTTGACGCCATCAATAATGCAACCTGGCTGATCCATCTTATTGGTGGTCTTCCTCTTTTTCTCTGACCCTCCACCTTACCCAGCATGACATCCCCCTCCAGCGACTGTTCTCTCCGGACAATGTGTCCAAAGTAGGAGAGACGAAGCTTAGCCATCTTGGCCTCCAAGGAGCACACTGGTTGGACTTCTGTCACTATAGACTTATAAAATAGCCCAGTCAAAAGTCAATAAAAAGTTCAAACCTCTATGAACTGAGAGAACACTCAATGATATTTTAGCCTGTTTCCAAGTTTCAAATCAATTTTTCTCACTAGAAAGGTCTCAAGTATTAACCATCAAGATTTTCCCACAGAATTATACTAGCATGTACTACAAAAGACAAGACACGTCACAGCTCCAATTAATTTCAGAAAACAGCTTTGAAGTAAAGGTAAGATGTAGAAATGAATGTCCTAGTGAAGAAAGCTCCAGGAAGAGCTCAGACAACTTCTGGCCGAGTTTAAAGAACAGACTGCTTTATGGCACAAGTTTGAAAAGATATTTCTTCTCTTCCCAACACAGATGGAAATGTTTCTTGGAGCAGAAAACTTTTGTCAGAATTCATTCTTTTGCAAGTTCTCTAGTAGATGAAAAGTTAAGTTGATCTTTTTTCATAGATGACGTGTACATTAAGCTGCAAATGCAGGAGGAAAAAAACAACCATATATGTACACAGTAGCCCTGTAGCATAAGCACTGGACTGAGAACTATAATGTTGGCATCTCAAGCCCACCAGTCACTCTGCAGGAGAAAGATGAGAATTTCTGCTTCTGCAAATATTTACAGCTACAGTAACCCTACAACGGGTTTCTATGAGTTGGAACCAACTCAATGACACCTCATAATAGCAATAACTCTAATAGGGACGTTGTTAGGCAGTCCTACTGCACAGAAAATGGAGAACTTATGATATTAAAGTAGGTGCTGGCAATGCAGGAAGAAGTCATTGTATAATAGCTGATTTTTGACATGCTGATACAGCACTTCTCAGCTTAGAGGAAAGTTGGCCAGTCCATGGCTCTGGCAACCTGGAAGAATTTACATGCACACATAGCACAGGCTGCCTTGACTCTAAGATTTAACTGCACCTCTGTGAGAAGCAAAAGAAAGCTGGGGCCATACCCATTCACAGTGTTCTACAGTGTCTTAGCTCTCTGCTTGACTGTTGGGCCGCCAATCAACAGCTAGGAAAGCAACCGTGACTGATGGTCTCTTTCTCCCAACCAGGACCTATAACCAACTTTGTGGACTGGTCAGGTTTATTGACATAATCCGATTTTTTAACTCTATGGATTTTTTTTTTTTCCGGTTTTAGGAATGGGAAAAGTGAACATACCAGCCAAATATCTTTATAGCCAGACTTTTCAGCATAACAAAGATTTCCAAGTCCTAGTCACATTTAGATCAAGGCACATTAACATAACAGATTTCTAGGTCTAACTCAAGAATTTTGATCATCTATTACAATTTGTCATAATGGGATTTGGCCTTGACTGTAATTTAGGGCAAAAAGAAAAAGCTAAACTCAAGGCTGAAGTCTAAAATTGTTGTGTAGAAGATGCTCTTTTCAATCATTTTATAGAATACATTGATTGCTAGAAATATCATCTTAGTCATTCCATGTGTTTCTAGATTTCAAATTCTAAGTGCCATAAGCCTACCTAATTTTACTATGGGGCATCTGTAGTTATATTTCTAACATGGAACAAAAACTTCAGTAAATCTCTCCTGTCAGTTGTACATGTCACTATAGTTTCAGGGTTTGTTTTTTGTTTCATCTTAGGCAAGTTAATAATGTTTAAATTGCTCAAATGATTCTTTCCTTGTTTCCAAAAAGAATATCAGACCTTATTTGTATATAATGTTGAAATGCTGGCAAATAGTACCTTGGCCTGGCATACTTTATATCACTTCAATATAAATTGATACCTTCAAAGTCATTAACTCAGCGCCAGAGGAGAAGAACTACTACATCATCATACTCCAAAGTCCCAATGATGCATTCATTGCTCAGAAGCCAGCACAGGTCAAGGGATGAAGACTTGGGAAGTTAAATCAATATGGCCTCAGGAGTAATATATAAGGTGAACTGAAGAAATGTGCAGGTCCTCAGTCGAGAATGACAATACTAGTTTTGTGAACACTATAAACATTTCTCACATACGTTTGGCTTTATAGAAACACATCCCTTCTCCTTATATTCACATCTGTTTCCCATGCTGGAATATAAACATATTTAAGGAACATACGGCAATCCTTTTGTATACCTTCATCTATTTAAGATATACACGTGTTGCAGTTGCATAGACCAAATGTACTTCAGAAAAGCACTATTTATTCTTTTTTGATGAGAAGTACTCTTGTTCGTACTTCCTGAGAAGAATATGCAAGGAAGAATGTATGAAATGAGTTTTTCTCTTTCCATGTAGGGCTCACAGTAATATTAAACATGTCAATTTTATCCAAAAAGCAGAAACACATTAGTAAAGGTGGTAGAAGGATTACTTTAGAAATGTTCTCTAGCTGAGGATTCTACTCTTTCCTTCTCTCCTCTATATACATTCACACCAGTGAGCTGCATGTGCAAAGCTGAAGAAAGAAAAAGGATGTGGTTGTAGGCCTGGGTAGACAGATCTGGAAGGCGAGTCTTGGGAATGTAATGAATAAGGGTAAGAGGTTCTGGAAGTTTTCAGGATCCACCTGGGGCCCTTCCCAGGAGAGGAGTTTCTTAGATAACAAACCTGATCTTGTCTGAGGTTGATAATCATGGATTGTGGCAGGAGATTGTCATTGTCAAAAACATAATGCTTCAGCTAGTTCACCAGAGCAAAGTCACAGTATGAATAAGGAAAGGGTCTACAGAGCAAAAAGAAAGGGATTATTCACACAATGTGATCAAATCTAGGAACAGCTACAGGTGAGCAGAGAAGTCTGAAACCAGCAATAGGATGCTATGTAGCTCAATGAATAAGACAGGTACTCACATTGGACTTTGGTGAGGAAGTCCTAAACGGGGTGCTCAAGGATGCTACTGTTGTTGTTGTTGTTAAGTGCCATTAAGTCAGTGCTGACCCATACCGGCCCTGTATAAGGTTTCCAAGGAGTAGCTGGTGAGCTTGAACCGCCAACACTGTTGCTCAGACTTTGTAATCCAGCACATTAACGCACAGCGCCACACCAGAACACCTATGTAAACCCCAAATTCTAGCCATGCATCACCAACATTTCAATGTCTACAGTGGGCTGTGACTTGTTTCTACACAACTTCCAAACCACCCTTAAGAAGAACCGAGAAGATGACACTTTTGAGAGAGAAATACCATTATGCAGTACACAAGATTATCCCAGGCAACTGATGATCACCCTATTAATTACCCAGTGTGAATTTAAGTCAGTATTTTAATCTTTCACATGAGCAATTCCTTTGTGGGTATTTTTCTCCTATTAATGTGATTTTAGATAGTAGAGGACAGATGCAGTGATAATTTAAATGGCAAAGATATGTCCCTCTATTCCTTAGGAGATAATAAGACAGAGTTTCATTACTTCCATCATGTGTTTATTGTATGCTTTTGGAAATACTCATAAACTCGCTAAGATCTCTCCTTCATTTACACAATGAGGTAGTGACATCAACTAGAAGAGTCATTGCGAAGATTTCATGAAAAAAGTCACAGTAAAGGGACTTTGTCCATTGTAAAATGTCTATTGTTTAAACATCATATCTATTATCACCATCATCAACTCTAATGATGGCTGCGACATACTCTGAAATTACTTGTTAAATTACTTCTTTTTTTCCATATTCACTTTTTAAATTATTTCATTGTTGGCACCTTGGAGTTGACTCCTAGTAACAGCAACCATATGCACACCAAAGCTAAACACTGCCCAGTCCTGAGCAAATCTCCCTATCATTGTTACAGTTAAGCCCATTACTGCTGCCAGTGTGCCACTCCATCGCCTTGGATGTCTTCCTACTTTACCAACCTTCTACAGGGAATGATCCCTCCTGATAACATGTTCGCAGTATGAGAGACAAAGTTTTGCCATCCTGGCTTCTAAGGAGCTTTCTAGTTGTACTTCTTCCAACAGATTTGTTTGTTTGTTTGTTTCAGGCAGTCCATGGTACTTTTAATATTTTTCTCAAATGCAGCAATTCCTTTCAGGTCTTCTGTATTCACTGTACAAATGTAATATGCATATAAGGCAAATGAAAATATCATGACTTGGTTCATGCACATAACAGTCTTCAAATAATATATCTTTGCTCTTGAACACGTTAATGAGGTCTTGTACAACAGATTTGCCTAATGCAATATGTTGTTTGATTTTGTGACTGCAGCTTCCATGAGTGTTGATTATGAATCAAAGCAAAATGAAGTCTTTGACAGCTTCAATCATTTCCCCATTATTTATTATGCTATTTATTGGTCCATTTGTGAGGATTTTTGCTTCCTTTAAATTGAGGTTCAATCCATACTGAAGGCTGTTGTTTTTGATCTTCATCAGTAAGAATTTTAAATCCTCTTTGATTTTAGCTAGCAAGATTATATCGTCTGCATATGGTTGGTTGGTTAGTTGGTTGGTTGTGTGCCATGATGTCAATTCCAACTCGTTGCAAACCTATATAGGGTTTCTGAGGCTGTAAGTAATTTTGGGAGCAGAAATCCTCATCTTTCTCCCACAGAATAGCTGGTAGTTTCAATCTGCTGACCTTGAGGTTAGCAGTCCAACTCGTAACCACTATTGTTGCCATGCTTGAGTCTATCAATGCTGCCACTTAGCCAATCCATCTCGTTGGGAGCCTTCCTGTTTTTCTCTGACCCCTCCACCTTACCAAACATGATATCCTTCTCATGTGACTGGTCCCTCCTGACAATATGTCCGAAGTTTGAGAGATGAAGTTTGGCTACCTTGGCCTCAAAAGAGCACTCTGGCTGCACTTCTTCCAACACAGATCTGTTGGTTCTATGGGCAGCCCATGGCACTTTCAATATTCTCCTCCAACACCATAACACAAAAGCATCGATTCTTCTACGGACTTCCTTATTCACTGTCCAGCTTTGGCATGCATCTGAGGTTATTGAAAATACCATGGCTTGGCTCAGGCGCACCTTAGTCCTCAAGCTGACATCTTTGCCTTTCAATACTTTAAAAATTGTAATGATTATAATCCCCTTTATTAATGTACACAAAAACGTGCAGGAATATATAATCCTTTAACAACAAAAGGACATATTTTTCAAACCAGTCTCCTACCCTTCAGTACACAATGTTTTTCTTTCCATGAGTCTACAGTCCTCAGATGTTCTATCTCAATGCCATCACCTCTGCCTTTGTCTCTGGTGTTACTGCTTCTCCGGTTAGGATCCCACATTCCACTTATACTCATCCCTCTTGCTGGTCCTAGGGTCCTCTGTTCCTGGAATGTAAGATTAACTACTTCCCCTTTTTGTTATATATCTTTTACCTTTACAGTTGTGACCATCACTATTAGTCATGATAAAGATTACTCATTATTAAATCAAAAGAGTCCTATCTTCATCTCCTTTCACCTGACCTGTCTAGACAATATGAAAACTATTCAGTAGAGATTCTACCTCCCCCACTCCCCTCCCCTCCCCCACGAAACTTAACTCCCTCATGAAAACTTAAAAGTTGGCCAGTCCATGCCTTTATAGCTTTCTCCCTCCCATTTTAAGTAGCCAGTGTCTGAGTTGCCTGTCCCTTGTGTACTGAAGGGATAAACTTGATCCTTGATTTGAAGATTCCTTCCCTCTCAGTTGGTATTTTGTTCTACTACAGGTATAAGATAAGGTCAATTTCATTAAACTGTAGCAATTTACCCTTGCTTCTTATGTCAGATTTATTTATCTTCCTCTAGTTGGGATTTGGTCATCAAGCTATCCAGGCTAGGTCAAATGGGTATTATCTGCAAGTTTGGGCATTCTTGCCAGCCTCCCCCCATTTCATATTCAGCTGGACAATTTACTCTCAGCTTTAGTCCCCAGTGGCTAGTTCAGTGTCCGTTGGTTCAGTGGTCTCCCCAAACTTTGAAATGATCAGTCCTTCCTCTTCTCTCTCTCATCTTAAGGCCAACAGAAGTCTATGGAACGTGGTCAAGCTCAGCCCATGTCTTCGCTCAGCCCATGTCTTCATTACTGTCTTTCCCCAACTTCCACTCATAGGTAGACCAATTGTCACCATTGAGCTTACTACTCATGTGTTCCTGTTGAGTTTCAGCTTTGGAAGGGGGTTTGTTCCGAAGTGACTTGAAGACTCCCAGATGAACAGCTAACTTGTTCTTGTAATACCCAAACAGTCTTCTTTCTCTCTCTCTCTCTCTTTACCTGTGGGGTTTTTCTTTCAAGAAGTATCTTCTGTTCCTCTAGCAGGAATGTTCCACCTCAGAAAGTTCTGTATGGGGTTCAGGATTCCATCCAAGGCCTAATACTCTACAAAGGATCCATAAGAAGCCTATTTCGCTGGGCAAGTTCTTGAACACCTTTTGGGTATTTCAATTCATTATAAACTGAAGATGGACTTATAAGCTTTCTTTAATCATATTTCCTGATATTCTTTTCTATCCCACTCAAGTGTCTATTTTATATTAATAAGCAGGGAAAACCAGTATCCATAATGCAATCTATCACCTTGCCATTATTTCCCTCTTTTACCCATTCAGATTATGCTTCGGTCCCTGTATCACAGAGCCCTGTTATTCCAAGCTTGGGCATACATCCTTATTTACGCCTGTCCCATTTAGCCCATGCAAACTTTCCTATGTGTTGCCCTATATTCCTTGTTCTTCTATCCCCTCCTCCTTCTTATGTATTGCCCTCCCCTTTCTCATCCAAGCTATGATGTTATTATTCCCCTGCCTCCCACCTGTGGTAACCAATAGAGAGAAAACAATGTTTTCTCCTCTTTTGTATGGACATCTTTCTTAAGCTTTTGCGATAATTGTCTTATGAAATATTTGTCTTTTTGTGAACAGTCAAATATCTTAACATTATTTCCTCTGTATTACCCCTTCAGACTGTCTCAATCCCTATATCATATAGCCTTCTTATTCCAAGGCTGTGCAAACATCACAGTCCACCTCTATTCTATTTAGGCCATGAATACTTCCCAGAGTCTTTCTCCATCTTCCCCACTCCCCTACCCTTTTCTATCCCTTGTGTGTTGCCCTCCACCCCGTTTACTGCCCTCCCTGTCCCCCAAGTCAACATGAGTCCATCCCCTGACCTGTGAGTTACTGTCCCCTACTTCCTGCCCCTGGTAACCCTCAAAGAACTATTAATTTATTATGGAAATCTTTTCTTAAGTTTTTACAGTAATGGACTTATGCAATATCCTTGTCCTTTTGTGCCTGACTAATTTCACTCAGCATTAAGTCCTTAAAGCTCATCCATGTTATGTGGTGTTTTGCAGGTTCCTTGTTCTTCTTCAAGGCAGCATAATATTCTACTGTGTGTATGTATCAGAGTTTGTTTATCCATTCTCCCATTGGTGGGCATTTGGGTAGTCTCCAGTTTTTTGCTACTGTGAAAAGTGCTGATATGAATATCGGTGTGCATATATCTACTTGCATTCTGGGTCATAGTCCTTGTATGTATATACCAAGTAGAGGAATTGCTGGATCATAAGGTATTTCTACTTCCAGCTTTCTGAGGAAGTGCCATATCATTCTCCAGAGTGGCTGAGCCAATTTTCAGTCCTACCAGCAATGTAGGAGGGTCCAAGTCTCTGATAATTTATTCTTAAATACAGGATGTTATTGTTACACTTAAGTGCGGTCATCGGTACTGACTCATAGTGACCCTGTATAGGCTTTTTGAAATCTTTATGAGAGCAAAATGTCACATCTTTCTTCCAAATGTCAGCTGGTATCCTCAAACCTTGAACTTATGGTTTACAGTCCAGTGTTTATCATATGGAGCCACTGAGCTCCCCAGATACAGAATAGTCAACAGGATTTCTTCATGTGTGATTTTGTAATAAAGAAGACAGAAAGGGACTCTGGGAACAAATGCTGCAGGAGGAACAATTGCTTTGTGGATCTAAGTCTATCTAAGTCTATCAGAAGAATTTACCTCATAGTTCTGTATGTGACAAGAAACAGACTGGGTTAGAGTCTCTCTAATATTCCTTCTAACACTGCAGCATCTTGTGATTATTCAAGAAAGGAAACACGATTAAAAGTAGAGCAAAACACAGCTTAACATTCCATTTATCATTCACTTCTTGAGTGACGGGGGAGGGGAAGGAGAGCCTTTCAATTGTATACTCCTCTTTCATGTCTTAATGATGATAATGTGACTATGATTATGTTGATAAAACATGCTGAGAAAACCTTTTTGTGTATAGAATAAAATATTTTCTATGGCATTTTTCTTTCCCAGTGGGAATTGATTTGAATCATGATGCATTACACACAATATCCTTATCTGTAAAATAGGCATAAGAATGAGAAATGTGGAGTCAGCTAGAAATGGGTCTGAAATTTCAGAGGACAGTCTGTTTCTACATCTCCCATTCATGTTACTTAAGCAGAAATCTTGGGAACAGAGCATTAGATGAAAAGGAAGCTAAGAATTGGGTCTATCTCTCTGTCTTTCGTACAGTCCCTTCTTACCAAAAAAGTTACTTCCTGGTTCTGGGCACACAGTTGTTGTTGTTGTTAAGTGCCATCGAGTCGGGTCCGACCCATAGCGACCCTGTACAGGGTTTCCGAGGGTGTAAATCTTTATGGGAGTAGAAAGCCTCATCTTTCTCCCGCGGAGCGGCTGGTAGTTTCGAACCGCTGACCCTAAGGTTCGCAGCCCGATTCGTAACCACTACGCTACCAGAGCTCCTCTGGGCACACAGTAACTTTCTCTTAAACACACAAGGACACCATGTGACACCTGGTCAGTCTCACTTCTTCATCTGTTGCCAGCAGTGAGGAAACAGGGTCTGCCTTAAATTGCAGTGCAAGAGGGATGTATATGCAACATTTGTTCTGCACCAGACACAAGGGATGATTCACCCACCATGGGAAACTGGCACACACAATAGAAGCTGATCCTGTTCTGTCTATTCTCTACAAGAATAAAGCATTATCTCATGCACTTAGCTAGTGCGGTGTGTCTCATTTTGAGGCAAACTTGAACTTTGGTATGGCATAAGTAACTCTGCCAATTTCTAGAAAGCATTCTTATTTTCTCCTTCTGTAAAATGAGACTAATATCTTACCATGGAGTGCTATATGCAGTATTAGTTTCACATAACTGAACACAGTTCCTGGAACAAAGTAAGGCTCAATGATGTGCTCAATCCATCAACTCAAAAACTGGTCTATATTACTACATACCAGCCCTCTGTTGAGTGCTTGGGATACAATGACAAATAGAGCAGTCTGATTTTGCATTCAGGAACCTTACAGACTAATGTGATATCAATTAAATAATAGTACTAATAAAAATATAATGACAGATTTTGATAATTGGTCTTATCAAAGAGAAGAAGAAAAGGAGTTCCATGAAAGAACAAAAGATAAAGGCCTAATTTCATCTAGAATGTTATGAAGTCTCCTCCAATGATGCTATACTTGATATAAAATCTAAAAGAAAAGAATTAATAGACAAATTTAGTGTGGAGAAAAATGATATGCCCATGCAAGCTTAACAGGATGCTCAAAAGCCCTGAAGCAAAGTACAACAAGCCTCAGGTAAGATAGTGCACAGTGAGTGAGACATAACAAGACCAAACCAAATCCAACATCACAGAATCAGTTCTGTCATATAGCAATGCCATAGGAGCCCTGGTGGTATAGTAGATAACCCGTTGGGTGATAATCACAAGGTTAGCAGTTGGAATCCATTAGCAGCTCTGAAGAAGAAAGATGAGACTTTCTACCACTGCAACCATTACAGTCTCAGAAACCCAACAGAAGGTCACTATGAGTCAGAACTGACTTGACAACACACAACAGCCACTATAACTCTGAAGTGCAGAGTTGATATAACTTTTCCATAGCATTTTCAAGATTGTATCTATTTTTGAGAGTAGTCAGTCTCATTTTTCTTCCTCATGGGGATGACAAGTTAGAACTGCCAACTTTGCAGTTAGCAGCCCAATCTTAATCCACTGTACTACCAGGGCACTTTAAAGTAACAAAGCTAAATTGCGCACAGAGCTTACATTCTGATTGAATTTCATCTTTGTCTTTCTCCTTACTTTAGTAATAAGGATTAAACCCTAGGTACCTTTTTATCCTCTCTGTCTTGTATAAGGAGTCCTGATGTGACACGGTGTTCTAATGTGTCAGATGGCAAAATCATTTGAACTGCAAGGTTGGTGGTTCAAGCTCACCACATGCTCCTTGGAAACCCTATACAGGGTCATTATGGGTCGGAATTGACTCGACGACACTTAACAACAGCATCACCTTGTATAAGGAGTCCTGGTGTGACACTGTGGTTTAATGCACTGGACTGCAGTGTCGGTTTGAACCACAGGTACTCCTCGGAAATCCTATACAGGGTTGCTATAGGTCGGAACCAACTCAACAGTACTTAACTACAGCAATAACAACCTTGCATAAACCTTGGAATAGTAAGTGTTCACTGAATGCAGCCCTGGCTGACATATTTATCCATGTGGATGCCATATGAACCAGATCTTGGCTCTCATGCTGTTTGGACTACATCTTATCCAACCTGCCTCCTGACTCTTGATCTAAGGTATCTTTCTGAAAATTGGAAAATGCACTTATTTTAGTGAAAGGAGAGTTAGTGTATTGTCCAATAGCTGAGGACCTGGAATATCTAGGATTAGTTTGGCTCTACCGTGGACTGCTACAAGAACTAACAGATCTGTGGTAGAAAAAGTACAACCAGAATGCTTCGCATGCCAGGATGGTGAGACTTCGTCTCTCATACCTCAGACATATTATCAAGAGGGACCAGTCCCCTGAGAAGGGCATCATGCTGGGTAAAATGAAGGTCAGAGTAAAAGAGGAAGACCATCAGTGAGATGGATTGGCAATGTGGCAGTAGCAATGGACTTAAGCTTAACAATAATTGTGAGGATGGTATAGGACCGGGCAGTGTTTTGTTCTGTTGTGCATAGGGTCACTGTGAGTCAGAATCAACTCCATGGCATGTAGCAACAACATCACTCTTACTTCAATCCGTAGTATTAAGAAAAAATGGGGTAAAGAAGATAAGTTAATGTGAATGGTTTAAATATTGTCTCATGTTGTCTCTCAAATCTCTGCTTTGTTGTTGTTGTTCAGTGTCATGTAGTCTGATCCCACGCAGGATTTCCAAGGAGCTTCTGGTGGGTTTGAAATGCCAGCCTTGCAGTTAGTAGGCTTGTGCTTATCCTAAAGTGCCACACAAATCCTTACTTTGTTGTTTTTGTTTATTTCCTTCCACAGAATCTCTACTCTTCATCATAACCTAATATCACTTCTAGTAGTCCATGACCACCACAACCCCAACATATATGTATAGTGTAACACATGAACACACACCTTATCAGGATACTTTGTAGATGAATGATTCATAATTATGTGTGTATATTCCAGCTCTTTCCCATTGTGTCCTAGAGCCCAAAGAAATCACAGGATGAACTAACTCAGGGACCAGTAAACGCTTTCTGTAAAAAACTAGATAATAAAATTTAGGCTTTGTGGGCCACACGTCTGTCCCAGCTACTCAACTGTGCCACTTTGACTTGAAAACAATCATAATCAATATGACAATGAAAGAACATGCCTATATTCCAATAAAACTGAAATATGGATTTGTCAATAAATATTTTACTTAACAATATAAAAATCACTGTTGTGTCACAGGCTGTAAGCATCCTGACCTATAAGTATTTCCTTCTAAGCATTTCACGGCATGCCTAAGATATACCATGATTTGGATAGGGGAGATGATGATGGAGTCTGTACCAATATCAGTCACCAGTATTTCAAAGTTTAATCTGTAATCTAGCCAAAGTGTACCTTATCACAAAGAACAGTATGAGCAATTGACTGATTAAATAAATGAAAAGATAAGTAAACTATGAAGTGAATGCATACGTAAGTGAGTTAGTGAAAATCTTGAGTAGCCAAACAAAAGAGGGATTTGCTTGAGAACTAGGACATGTGATCTGCATCCACCTATGTGTGCTCTTATATTCTCATACTTTTCCCTAACAGTTTTCAAAAGCAAACTTACAATTTGCATATGTAATTAGAAACATTTTTTGACTTGAGAGAGAGAAGAGAGACTGGCTAAATGTTATTACCGCGTAGCACTGGGGATTAAAAAGAATCAAGAAAAAGGGTCTGCTGGTCTGTGTTAGGAAAGACCCTCTTCAAATCCCCCACGAGTGGGTTCAATCAAGACAGCAGAGGGAAAAGACTCACAATTCTATATTTCAAACAAGAAGCATGTTAGTAGGGAAACAAGAAGCTTAGCAGTTAAAGGAAAATGGAAAGAAAACGCACAATTGCTCTTCGTCTGTCATTTCCCCCCACAGAGTAGTAAATAAGAGCTTTAATACATAAAAGCAGTTATCAAACAGTAACAAATTAGTTCTTCACCATCTGTGATCCACAAGAGGGGGTGACAGTTTTAGTGCAAGATTTTGAAATATGAAATCAACTATTTATGAACTGGTTCGAGAGCCTCCATGTCTACTTTGCCTCTGAAACCTCAGCCACAAGAAAGAGTTGAGGTTTTCGACTAACAAAAGCCAGCAGTTGTGGTTCTTGCTCTGTAAAATATGCTAATTATTGCCCGGCAATTGTAAACAAGATGTTTCCATACTACAGTTACCATACTTTCACATCACCTAAAGAAAGCAGCTTCACACAAAAAGCCTGGAGCCTGGAGACAAAGGAAGTCCACCCTCACTTGCTACCTTGGTTTGGATTCTGGCCCAATTAGGTATTCCAAAACTCTGCCCCTGGGCTCTCCCAGGGTGCATCTAGAGCCACAGACTCTCCTTTTCAATCACTTAAAGCACCCTCCAAAACTCATAATGGTTTGTGATGGGTTAGACTGTGGCTGATTCCAGGTGGCCCCAGGAATGGCTGCTTAGAGGAAAGAGTCTCAAGAGCTTCTCATTTTTAGGTGGGCAGGACCCACCTTATTACTAACTCTTCTTACCACACAACATATATATTTGCAGGATAAATCGAAGGACAGCAAATGCTGATCCTCATCCACGATTTAACCTCATTGACTGCCTCTGTTCCCTTTAGGGATCCTTATCCTGTAATGTGAGTCACTTCATTAGGAGAGGAGAATTTGTAAATCCTCAGAGGAGCTAATGAATCCCAATTTGGACTCCGAGTGACTATATAGTACAGAGTAGAGCTGCTCCTTAGAGTTTCTAGAACGATCTTTATGCAAGCATACAACCTCAGCTTTCTCCTACAGAAAGACAGTTGAGTTTGAATCACTGACCTTTCAGTTAGCAGCCTAATGCTTAAACCACTGAGCCATAAGGAATCCTTGAGCACTATATATGTTGTTATTGTTAAGTACTGTCAACTCAGCGAGTCTATACAGAGTTTCCAAGGAGCAGCTGGTGGGTTTGAACCACTGACCTTATGACTAGCAGTCTAGTGCTTATCATACAGTGTCATACCAAGATTCTGGGATATAGGCATGTTGTTGTTGTTAAGTGCCATTGGATCAGTTCCAACTCATATCAACCCTGTATCAGGTTTCTGAAGAGCAACTGGTAGGTTTGGAATGCCTGCCTTGTGGTTTGCAGTCCAGTGCTGATCCTACAGTGCAACACCAGGAGTCTAGGTATATTGTTCATAAATTAAACCAAATGGTTTACCAGAAACTGAAAAGGAAAAAAAATCTGTTATATTAGTTTTTATTTCTCTTCTTGGCCATGTAACATTTTTATTCTTATTGAGTTGTTGTAGGTTTTCAATATTTCTATGTTCTTATCTTTCTCTCTCCTCTTTGTTTTCTTACTAGTACTCCTCCAATTTTAATCTCCTTCTCTTTCTTTTCCTATTTCTCTCTCTTACGCTCTCTTTTTTTTTTTTTTTCAAGTTGGAAATAGTATGGACTAGTAAGAAACTATTAGCTCTGCAACCAGAGAAAGAGGTGTTCAAATCTTGTCTTAGATAAGAGTATTTTATCTGTAAAATGGGGATAATTTCAAATGAACCAAATGAGGAACTATATATGAGAGTTACTACATGTCTGGCATAAAGTAGATGCTAAAAATCCAAGTTGAATTTGGCTGTGAAATGAGAACATACTATGTGTGCATACAAGACTCAACTTCTCCTAAATTCAAGTAAGATCATGTAAATAGCAACCCTTTGCAAACTGCAAAGTGCTATACAAACAATAGAAAGCATTATGGGTTTTCCTAAAATTAACTATGTAGCCAAAATTGTGTACCTGACGATCTCACAATTACTAGTGTTCCTTCCACTGACCTATACACGCTGACATATCTGACAATTGGTAGTGTCCCTTCCTGATTTATCAGTCAAGGAATCCAACTGATCACTGGTGGTGATTTTTGAATTTCCTTAAGAAGTGCTATGACCTTTGGGATGTTTATGTACCAAAGTAACTTGTTCACTTGAGGAAGGCATTGGCTATAGGCATATTATTCTGCTGTCTTGTTCTCACATGGAACAATTAGAAGAGGCCTGGTCTTTAGTAACTCTATCTGGAAAACCCTGGGTGTTTACAAATCCAGCACAGAGTGTACTTTTCTTCCTTAGCTCAGAAATTAAAGGGTATCTTTGCTATTTGTTTACAGTATTTATTTTGTACTGCCATAATTCAAACCAAATCCAAATCAAACCCAGAAACAATAGCCTGATGAATTTTTTCAGGAAACTTTCCAAAATACATCCCTTTTTTTGGCTTGGGTTAAGTTTGAGAAGTTTCCACCCCTAAGGAAGTGTCTTGCTTTGTTTGTTTTCTCTGTGAAAGTTAGAAGACACTTGGTAAGAGTCACTATAGGGGTACCAGTGTCTCAAACTAGAGATGCTTCTGGCATCTAAAGTTTTAACAAAATAATTAAATTGAGTTATTATTTACTAGGTATTGAATACCTAATGTGACAGACACTAGATTACACATAATTTTAAAATATTAATCCTATTGTTCTCCTTTTCATAGTTGTAGAAGCTGAGATTCAGAGAAATTTTTTAACTTAAATATCATATCACTATGGAGGTAAAATTCAAATCTATAATTAAATTCTAAGTTCTTTTCACATCACTTTATAATACTTCCCCATTTGCACACAGGTATTAAAGTATTTTTTACGTATGGTTATGAATCAGGCTGCTAATCTCAAGGTCGGTAGTTCAAAATTACCAGCTGTTCCATGGGAGAAAGATGAGGCTTTCTGCTCCCGTAAAGACTTGTAGCCTCTGAAACCCTGTGCAGGGTCACTATGAGTCGGAACCGACTCCATGGTACTTAACAAAAACAACAATGTGTTTCCTAATTAATATTTTGAGGCAGTCTCAGAGGACATTTTAAAAATTAGTAAAACCTTTCCCAGGCAGATTGCCATTTTGCCAATATATTTTTGTCTGCAATCCTGTCTATCTTCAATATGCTTGCGTCTCTGTTCATATGTCATTCAAATCAACCTTCAGCATATAGTATGCTCCTAAGAAAATTCATTAAGTAAGAAATATATACACAATTATTACACGTTAGGGAGTTGGTTTAACTTATGATAATTTCAACTCAAAATCCCTACTAAAAAGTCCATACAATCATTAAAAATTCATTGTGTGGATGAGACAAGTGAAGAAATTAAAATAAAAATAAAAAATGTGATTCAAATATAAACTCACAATTTCACTTTAAACCCAAGAGAACCTAATTCTCATCCCTACTAATTCCTTTTCCATTTTAATTCTGTGATTACCAAAATATTATTATGAAATAAGTCTCTGTGCTACTTCCTAAAATAGACAGAAAAGGTATCCTTGACTCTTCTTTATCCCTCAGCCCATATTTAATCAAATACCAATCCTGTCAAGTCTACTTGTTTCCGCTTCCGTAAATTGCCATTATCCTAGTCGATTCTCCATAATTCCTACCTGAATTTGTATGTTTTGTAATGAATTATTGAATATGTCTCTTTTACCTTTAGTCTTTGTAATTTCCACCACATGACTCTTTGTGGTAGGTGAGAGTAGGTGGAAGAAGATGCTGAAGGATGACATGATTCTGTTGTAAATGATTGTTCACAGAGTTAAATGTAAAAACTTGAAAGTCTAACATGAGTATGAAATGAGTCATCTCAGAAGCAGGAGGGAAGATCTCACTATCATCAAAGAAGTGGAGTGTGTGTCCTTTGAACCTCCTCCACCCAGGGATAGAGAACTGTGACACCAGAGGAGTGGCAGAGGAGCAACAATGGCAAAGCCAAGAGCCAGAGCATGAGAAAGACCAACCTATGAAGCAAGTACAGCTGAGTGACATGGGGCAGCAGGTTTGCTCGAAAAACGGAGTGTCTCCAGGTACTTAGTTAGGTTTGCTCACCTACAGAATTAGAGCTGGATGCCTTGAGGCAGACAGGTATGGCAGATTGGTATATCAGCAGCCTAAAAGAGCTTTGTAACATTGCCAGAGCAGAGCAGAGAATAGGCCAAAAGGCTGAAGGCCAGAGAGAGGTCTGCCTGTGGGCATGGCTGTGTAGAGGCTGTCCTAACTGAAAGAACTATGCCTGAAACATTTCTGAACTGATAACGTCCCTAAAAAATCCATAACTTTGAGTATGGTGTCTGAGTTCTGTGTGGCCATTACAATAATATACCAATCCCAATGGAATCGAGAGTGCTATGGAAAACATGGTTTTGGTTTTATGGAACTGCTGGTAGTTTCGAACTGCTGACCGTGAGATTAGCATCCCGATTTGTAACCACCACGCTACTAGAGCTCCATATATATATTTATAATGGTGTTCCTGGCATGGCACACAACAACAAAATAATAATTGCTTAAGGAGTCCTGGTAGCATAATGGATTACAAATGGGGCTGTTAACCACAAGCTCAGCAGTTCTAGTCTACCAGCTACTCTGATTGAAAAAGATGAGGCTGTCTGCTCATGCAGGGTCACTGTGAGATGGAATTGACTCAATAGCATACAAACACCATAGCAATTGCTTGTTTAAGTGACTGTTTACCCTACTGGCCCATAATCTCTATGAAGGAAGTTTCTGTGTCTCTCTCAATGTTATATTTCAAGTGCCCAATATAACTATTAACATATAATGTATTCTCAATAAACTGCTTAAAGGAATGAATGAACGTCAAAGACACAATAACATCAATGAAATCATTTTTATAGAACATATGTATATGATCTATAACCAGAAGTTAAAGAACTAACAACTACAAAAAATTTTGGCAGAGCTAGGATCAGAGTTCAGTTTTTAAAATGACTAATCAAACAGCAAGAAACCAAAATAAAAGCTTCACACTAGACACACCACCACTGTGTCTATATATTGGACACAATGCAGTAGTGGCAATATGATGCTATGTTGTTGTTGTTTTTAAGTGCTATCGAGTTGGTTCCTACTCATAACAATCCTGTATAGGGTTTCTGAGAAGTGGCTGATGAGTTTGAACCTTCGACTTTGTGGTTCAAACTGAACTTATAGTCGAATGCTTATCTTAAAGTATTATAAAACATCAGAAAAATCCACTAGCTTTTTGTCATCAGAGACTCGGTTTAGAAAGGTAGAGAAGTTAACATATCATTCAGAAAGATCTTCATTGATATTTAAAATGAAAGTCTTATTTCTCTGAAAAAGTATTTGAGCAGGACTCTCTTGATTCTTAATAATGCCAAATAAATTAAGAATTCTTATAATAATGAGAATAGTAGTTGCCATTTTTATTATAGTTTAACTTATGGGGGCAGGGATGGTAAAACTCAGTTCAGAAATGTTTGCCATTCATGTGTTTGCAGTTTTGCTGGTTTGAAATGTTATTTTTGTTGAGGTCTAGTGCTGCTGCCTCTGCACATACACTCATTATCCCATTCTTGTATCGACATATGGCACAGAAAGTTTAGAAAATACTGCCCAATTTGTCTAAATACCAACTCATGGCCTAATTCACCATGGTGCCCATTGTGCTGGGAGAACACAGCTGTACAACCTTATCAACACTAGCCAAAGTAGTGCCCACAAGTTCAAATGCTAATCCAAAGCTCATATTTGCCTTGGCACATGATACTTGTACATTTGGAATAAGCAGGTTTATGAGGGAATTTGAGGGGATTGGAGGATGGTAGGTGAGAAAAGAGAGTTCCTATATTTCTGACCTCTGCATAAATTCAAAGCATGTAGCCAACTTTCTATGCCAGAAAATCTGAAAGAAAAAATTTATTTTTCTTTTCCTGAAATCTTTGCTTCCCATTCCAAACTAGTTCCCACATCTAATATTTTTAGGTCATAGGATTCAGTAAATGTCAACTAATAGTTTCCTCCAGTGTAGCAACAGTGCTCCTCTCTTACTGCCCACCTTCCATTCATCTGGAATGCAGTAGAAAGCAAAAAGGGTTTCAGTCTGTGAGTCTCTTATCTCCTTCCATGGTTAACCAAACAAGGTAGGGTCATCTGAAGAAGGCTCATATAACATAATGAATGAAGAAACACAATTATTTAAAGAAAATTGTGTCTTAAATTTCTAACAAACAATTATCTAACAAACACTACCCACTGGATACTGCAATCTAGTCAACTCCAACCCAGAGTGACCTGACAGGACAGAGCAAACCTTCCTCATAACGTTTCTGAGGTGGTAAATCTTTACAAGAGCAAGTGGGCTCATCTTTCTCTATCATAGCAGTTGGTAGATTCAAACCTAAGACCTTTTGATGTTCAGCCCAATGCTTAACTCCCCTGTCATCACCAGGCCTTTCTCCCAAGGTGCCTCTGAGTGAACTGGACTCTTTCACATTTTGGTTAGCAGCTAAGCACATTAACCCTTTGCTCTACCCAGGGACTTAAGTCAATGCTAGGAATAATATAAAAAAGAACCCTGCTCATTAGAAGGAGCCGTGGTAAAGTAGTGGATTGCATGTTGGGCTAATAAACTCAAAGTCAGTAGTTTGAATCTATCACTCACTCCGCAGGAGAAAGATGAAGCTTTCTGCTCCTGTAAAGATTTACAGTCTTGGAAATCGTATACAGGGTCACTATTAGTGGTAACCAACCACCATCACCACCACTCATTAGAAATTCAATAATCCAGTCAGTGAATGACAATTGAGCATTTTCTATGTGATAGTTACTCTGCTAGGTAGGGAATAAAAATTATATATATATACATATATATAACATAGACAGAACAATATTCAATTCACACCCACCGATTGCATTAATAGTTTTCTAATGGCATTCTGATGTGGCACTGTGGGTTAATACACTGGACTGCAAGGTTGTTTGAACTGCTAGGTTGGCAGTTCAAGCTAACTAGTCATTCCTTGTAAACCCTATACCGGGTCACTATGAGTCAGAACCAATTCAATAGTAGTTAAAAACAACAGCAACAATGAAAAGTAGTAATCTATATACACAACACAATATACACATGGTGAGAGAGAGAGAGAGTCCTGGTGTGGCACTGTGGGTTAATGTGCTAGACTGCAAAGAAAGTTGGTTTGAACCACAAGGTCGGCAGCTAAACCCTATACAGGGTTGTTATGGGTTGGAACCAACTCAACAGCCCTTAACAACAATATCAGTAT